>NW_016186588.1:0-4593 GCF_001687245.7 Rhagoletis zephyria | reverse complement strand
ACGCGTATAAGCATTTAAAATATGCATGTATTTATGTTTAAAAGTATTGTGAAATCAGCAGCTGCTCCTCTTCCAGCATCGCAAGAACGTCTGCTACTGTGGTTAGTTTAGTTATTTCTTCGTCGTTTTCGAAACTTTAAAGCACAGCACTCTCTCTTGCAGCTGAAGCATTTTCAGTAACGTCGCTCCTTACTTAGTAAGGTCGTTATCATCATAAACTTTGCTTCCTTCATATTATTTTATCATTTTCGTGTGAGTTACTTCATCATTACGTGAGCGCATGGAATAGGAAGAAGAATTAGCAAAAAGCTTGCCTTTCGCATTTTGCTTAAAAAAAAACGAAAACTAACATTGCATCAAATATATAGCTAAACATCTATATTTGCATACTCGTTTGTAGTATGTAAGTGAAAACTTAGGAATGTGCAAGGGCCTGGAAGGCACATACAGGCATACAAAAAATACTTGTATACATACAGGGTGCATGCGAAAATTGAAGATTAGTAGAAGTATCCCCAATAGTAATAGTTTAAAATATACAGTCAATCGAAATCGTCTCCCAATAGAAAGAATATATTCTACATAAATACCCTTTAATTTGGCGTGGATAGCAAATTTAGATAAGGTATCCCCCCGTGCTATCTTAATCCTTATTATTGCTGTTTTTACATATTTTTGGTGAAGTGAAGGGACGAGAGCATTGCTCCTATACATTGGTTTCGGTGCTTCTTCGTAAAACGCGCCCGCAGATTTGGCATCCAAAATCGTTTGGAAGTGATTTCTTCGCCTTTTCTTAGTGCTCTCACTGAACGTTTTGTTTCAAGATTTGCATTCTCGTTCATGCTGACTTAGTTTCTGATAGAATTTTAAATAAATATTTATACCAGCCTTTATTTTGTTCCTTTCTACTTTTCTTCCGGTATCACTCAGTTGTGCGTGGCATCACAACCGGCTGCAGGGTGACTTTGTTCGCTGCGTATTTCTCTTTAGCATTTCCATTTAAATACGCCGTCTGTTGCGGCTTTAGGCTGTCAAACTTTAATCGAACTTCTTATCGCATGGCTTTTGGGCCCGGAATGAAGCCGAAATTCTACCAATATTTTAGTGAAATAGTCTTATAGATTAACTATGTGTACGACGTGGCGTATGAGTAATATTATTTTCTGGCCCAAATATGTACATACATACAACGAATTTAAAACTTGTTTAGTTATCCATCGATTTTCAGTAGCTTGATTTTTTGGTAAAAGAACAACCTTTAAAACAAATAACAAAAAAAAACTTTAAAACAAATAATAAAAAAAATAAGAAGCGATCGAAAGAGATATAAGAAAATGTATACTTGTATCTGTCCACCTGTTTGTATGCAATCTAGTCTCACAGTTTTCGAGATATCCGACTGAAATTCGATAAGTAAGTGGGCTATAATAATCGGGAAAATCGGGTCACTATTACATATAGCTCTCATATAACTGATGGTTCCGATATGAGATTTTTCTTTATAGCTCCTCCATTTGTGCAGCTAGGAACATGAAATTTCGCACAATTTTCACTCATTCTCAACAGAACATTTTCAGTAAAAATGACTTAGATCGGGTTACTAAAACCTATTGCCTCCATACACCTGATTTTTCAGATATGGAGTTTTGCTTTAAAAATCCTTCATTTGGATAGCTAAATTCGAGAAATTTCGTGAGCTATTTCCTATATGATCATACAAAGTCTACTGGGAAAATTGTCAAGATCGGTGCTGTATAAGCTATATTTTTGAGATAAAGCTCGATTATTTAGGCAGCTAAAACCATCGTTTTTATACCGATCAAACGTAACTGTAACAAATCACTTAGATTGGTACTCTGTAAGGTATGTCATCCATGCCATTGATTGTTTAGATATGATTGTTTCATATGTATATGTAGCTCCTCTATCAATAAGCGCCGTGAATATGTACAAATTTTGTGCAGCTCCCAAACAACTAATTTAAAATTTTCTGATGCTCGTGAAAGGTATGAAGCCTTCGCCATATCCGAAGACAGCACTGCTATTATTTGTTTTTAATGAAAATGAAAATATCTTTGGAAAACAATCCAATTTTTAAAAACGGTTTACAGGCCCATAAGCTACGACCCAATCTTAAGTTCACGTGTTTCGGAATTTTTTTGTGACATTTCAAACGTTGAGATTTTCCTTACAGTCTAATCAGCAGATACCCAAATGGGGTTTTGGATATTCGACGCAGTTGTTTTCCCTCAAGGGAAGAATGTAGGTGAATAACGTCAGGAAAAGCAGTTCAATCTACGTTAGCACGGAACAATTTAGTATCGGTGTTTTTTTTACGGTGAACTGATGGCTATCTCAAAGGCTGCATAACTGGTACAGTGTAATACAACTCTTAGTCATGAAAACTAGATTTTTACTGAAAGCCATACCCCTGGAAAAAATGTCGCTGACTTCAGAAGTAGTTGAGATGACAGTGGCGTTCCGCACACACATGGTCTGAGTCCTGGTCATTGCGATATTATGGGAAATTGCAAGGCAATCGAACTTGCATTCCTCTACAGACATGTAAACCTCTACTGAATGAAAAATTCATAGAAATTGTCAACTTTTCAGAATTTTCTGACCAGCCATATATGCCCGACGAAGTACGTCTATACTTAACCTAATTAGGCAATACATCCACATAGTATATTAAATTAAGTTTTATTTAGAAAGGGGAGCTGGTCATCTAGTTACCGAGATCCATCTATTTTAACAATCCTCTATTTGGTTATAGGTTTCCTTTGATCCACGTATTAGTTACTACTTAATATACTTCGCAAGGTCCTTTGGCTGAATGACATTTATGTCGTGTGCTTCGAGGTATGGTGATCCTAGGAAGCGAAATCTGGTCGTTGTAAGGACTTCACAAAGGCTCATAATGTGCGCTGCTATTTCCTGTACGTAACACAATCTACACTAGTAAGTCAGAGCTAACATCTCCTATGTTGGACAAGTGTTTCATTACAATGCAGTGGCCAGTAAAAAAGTCTGTAACAATTCTTTTTTCGTGCCTGCTAAGTGATAGAAATGCTTCGGTTCTCCTTGTTTCTATATGTATCAGGGATGAATGGCGTAGCTTGCCTGTTACCGTGTTTATGACAACCATCGACAAATCGCATACCATTACACAAAAGCCCTCTTAACCAGCTTTCGTTTGATAGCAATATCGAATGTCCTTAATACATTACTTACCATTCATAGTTATAAATTTGTTGAATAAGTGGTAACTCTATTAAAAACACCAACATATTAATTTAGTCTCAAACCCCTTTCGCTTGATGCCCATATTGTGACATTTTACTGACTATCATATTTAAACAATGCATTTTTAATTAGGCGGCAACCCTTTAAAAAACTAAAACAGGTCTGTAAGTCAATATTTTTCATCTGACATCTCATTTGTAAACGCGACAGAACGGTGCAAATCTGATGCTCTTCCCAAAAATTTAAATTTTTTAGGCGGCAACACTTTTCAAAAAAATAAGACGTTCTTTCTTGCAGATCTTTAGATAAAGCCCGTTTACATGGCACTTTTTTTAAAATTACGCGAACGGTGTAAGTCTTATGATTTTAGAAGTAGGTGGCAACCCTATTCAAAAAACTGAAACCTTCTTGCACATCTACAGGCCCAGCCCTTCTATTTGTCACCTATTCTGTTTAAATAAAACGAACGGTGTAAGTCTTCTATTTTAGAAGCAGGTGGCAACTCTATTCAAAAAACTGAGACCTTCTTGCACATCTACAGGCCTAGCCCTTTCATTTGGCGCCTCTTCTGCTTTAATACAACGAACGGTGCAGATTTTATAATTTAAAAAAATGTGGCAACCCTATTCAAAAAAGTCATGGCTTGTGATACATACATCTAGAGGCTAAGCCCTTTAATTTGGCACCTCATTTTTTGAAAATCGAACAATCGGTGCAGATCTGATGCCGTTAACAGAAACTCCCTACATGTGTTGTATGTATACATATGTGTATAGATTTGAACTAACCCTGGTATTTGGGTATAGGGGTTATTAAAATCCATGAAGGAGCTTCAAAACTATCACATTCGAGTATACACATCTCTGGAATACTTGATTTTTAGCTTTGACTTTTATTTTTGCCTGAAAAAATAAAAGTCAACAATTACCGATTATTTATTGCTCAAAAAAATAAAAGGCAAATTTTAACTTTTATTTTTGCCTTAAAAAAGTAAAAAGCAGAAATAATCGGTATTATTTGCTCAAAATGATAAAAGTCATATTTTTAAAAGTCATGGAGGAATCAGAATCTACAATGAGAAACGAGTCTAATGGTACCTTTGAAAAAGCTATAGCATAATTTTTTCATCAAAAATTTTAAAATACCCTTTAATTTCAGTCTCTGGAAATTACATAGGCCCTAATAGATGATTATTTTGGAGTTGACGACACTGCCGATAAGGGCATTGGTCCACTATATGAGAAGACAGATAGATACTCTTTATATTCCTTTAACTTTTGGTATTCAACTCCACTTTATTCTTTTTATCACCGTTTTATCGTATTTTCAAAAAAGGAGGAATGTTAC
>NW_016186585.1:4158-4594 GCF_001687245.7 Rhagoletis zephyria | reverse complement strand
CCTCCATGTCTGTCCCTCGTATTTTTTCTGTCCTCCCCTACTGTTTCTTTTTTTTAATTACTCTCCTTCTGTTTAATTATTTGCCATATTGCGGTGTAGAACATAAGCTTTCTAGTGTTAAGACTCAAACATTGTAATTTAACCTATGGTTGTATGTTTGATTTAAATTAAATGAAATGAAATTGAAAAGCAGCAATAATTTTAANACCGCCAGTTGCCTACGCACTGTGTTAAGTCCGACTTATAAATTATCGTTGCTTTTTCCCACTTTTTCATTTTGGCTAAGCCAACACAATCAAGCGCAGCTATTCTGCTACGATTTACACCTGATCATGTGGTTGTTGGTTTTGTTGGTTTTTGNGAGTTCCCTACGCACTGTGCTAATTCCGACTTGTAAATTATCGTTGCTTTTTCCCCACTTTTTCATTTTTGCTAA
>NW_016186585.1:0-3995 GCF_001687245.7 Rhagoletis zephyria | reverse complement strand
GTAGAAGTGATAGCTATTTCGGAAATCACCACATTTCCTCATCAGACTTCTTTCAGTAGGATTCGAACCGACGATCCCACTGACTCAGCCAGTTGCCTACGCACTGTGCTAAGTCCGACTTGTAAATTATCGTTGCTTTTTTCGCCACTTTTTCATTTTTGCTAAGCCAACACAATCAAGCGCTGCTTTTCCGCTACGATTTACACTTGATCATGTGGTTGTTGGTTTTGTTGGTTTTTGTTAATAATTCTATTTTTAGAATGTTTAACTTTTAGGTGCGCTCGTCCTTAAGTTATTTGTTTTTGTTATTTTATGGCCTTATAACAATTATATTCAACTATTTTTATTGAGCTCGAGGCCGTTTTTAATGAAAAACTTATTGTGGAAAATATCATATAGTTGGCAACCCTAGTGAAAAGTCATCGTGAAAATTTGCTGCTAAAAAACTTACAAGAAAAGTTAAAATAAAGTCATAAAACATAACATAAATAAAATCGACTGGATACAGTGAATCGAGTTCATTCTTAGAAGCATTAAATAAAAGCCTTCTCTCGACGGATAAGTTCTGCAAAATAAGTGCAAACGAATAAATAAATACAATCTAGCAAACGAACACAAAAACCAATATAAGCAGTTGGGATTTGTTGCCGAGTCAGCTGTTTATATCTACGTTCTGCGGCTAGCGCCATCTACTGGTGAGCTGTGATAATAAGCAAACCTATACATCTAAGTTCTGCGGCTAGCGTCATCTACTGGTGAGCTGTGATAATTAGGAAACCTAACACAACGTCTGCACTATTCGCGGAATATTGAATAGTTGCTGGCTTTAAAAACAGATAAATATATATATATAATTAAATTAATTTGCAATTCTAACAATGTCGACGCGCACGAAATCAGCTCGATCGGTTGGTAGTTCACCCCAAAAGCCACCTACACTGCATTTAAAGCCTGGTAAAAACGAGAGTCCGCCATCCTCCGTTTGGCTGTCACGACTCGAAGCAAAAATTGAGAACGTGGTGGATCTGATAACCGCTCGCTTGAAGGAGTCTGCGGATCGATTAATGCAGAGGATAAGCGAGGTAGCTGCTGATGTGGCCAATGTCAAATAAGACATGCGCAAGTTTGAGGTTAGACTCGAGAAGGTTGAGCGGGAATGTGCTAAATTTGAACTGCTGGGCCCCAAAGTAGACTCGCTTCCGGCGGAACTAAAAAAGCACGAGAACAACAGCGTTGCCGCCGATGTCATAGTGCGGCGTATACCTATTTCTACAGATGAGGTTGTTGGCGAGATTTTTAATAAAATCTGCCGCGCAGTTCAACTGGACCCTCCTCCGTTTCGAGCAGCTTTTCGTGTACGCAGCAACAGTAACTCCAAGAGTGTCCCAATAATTGTGAAGCTCTTTTCTCTTTTTTTGCTTAAAGCTTTTACTGGGTTTTACAAAACCAACAGCAGAGGAATACAACTAAGAGATATCGGATACAAGGTAGAGGAGAGAATCTTCTTAAGCGAGTGTCTCACTAAATGTAATCGGGAAATTATGCAGTTTGCTACCCAGCTTAAAAAGCAATGGCGAATAACAACTGCTTTTTCTTTGAGAGGTGGGGTGTTTGTTCGTGTCCAAACTGGTGGTACTGCCGTCAAGATCCTTTGCAAAGAGGCCTTAGAGAAACTACTGCAAAATAGCAAATGACTAAGGGGCCTTCTGATATGTTTTATTCGTAAGAAACTTTGTTACTCGCTCTGCTCTTCTTCTTTCTACCTTTTATTACTAAAGACACTCTCCCCCCTATCGTTTGTGATTATTATATGTTATAATGCGTTTGGCACATATCGGGAAATTCTATTTGCTCTTAAAGTGCGGTGTCTTCTCCTTTGTCTAAATGAGTGTGGATGATCGATTTAGTTCCAAAGACAATGACAGCAGTTTTAATATGATACGTATCCTAAGTAAGCAAAAGCAAGGCTTAAAAGCATGTCATCTAAACGCTCAAAGTCTACCAGCCAAAATTGACGAGTTTAGATATATTTTGAATCTTCTGATGTAGATGTTGTGTGTGTGTCTGAAACTTGGTTCTCCTTATGGCATAGTGATAGTATGTTCTGTGTTAATGGGTATAAACTGTTTCGTCAAGATAGAGCTAGTCATAGTGGTGGTGTTGCCGTATTTGTCAAATCTGGTTTATCTTGTAAACTTAAGTGTACTTCGGAAGCTTCCAGTTCTATAGAATATCATTTTGTTGAAATTATATCTAATTGCAAGAAAGTTATCATAGGCTGTGTTTACAGACCTAACAAACATGTTTCTTATGAGCACTTTATGGATTTCATCGGAAATCTTACTCTAAACTACAACCTACTTCGAGAAGGTAAATTTTCAACAGTGATGGGACATTTGGGTCTGTATTCTGCCAACATAAGGACTCCTACACATTTCACTCAAACCAGCTGCACTCTTTTGGACTTATTTTTTGTAAGTGATATATCAATAATACTAATCTACGACCAACTATCCGTTCCGAATTTTTCCTAGCACGATCTCATCTTTCTGACATTTGATTTCATGAGCATTTGTAATGAGTTATCGTTTTCATATCGGGACTTTCAACACATTGATTATAAGCAACTTGAAGTGGCTGTCGATGCTACCGATTGGGGATCCGTCTACAACTTCGTTTCTTCAAACGATCAGATCAATTTTATTCAGACCCATATTAATACACTCTTCGAAGAATTTGTTCCGCTCGTAACTAAATCAACCAGTGTTCGTAACCGCCCTTGGTTTAACAATTATATTAAGAAACAGATTCACAAGAGCAACGCGGCTTATCGTAAATGGAAGCGATCTAGGTGTCAAACAACCCACAGTGATTTCAAGGCTCGGAGAAGAGAAGTTACCAGAGCCATAAAACAGCAAAAGCTTAAGTATTATGAACATCAATTCAGCATTGCAATAGGTTCTAAAAAGACATGGGAACGTATTCATGAAATCGGGATTGGTAACAAAAGCAATTATGTGTCGGAAAATTTAGATGTGAATGAGCTTAACAAAAAATTTGTGCAATTGTCTGCTGAATGCTGCAATATATGTCCTGTAAGGTATAGTACTTGTTTGAATGTTACGTCTTCTGGTTTTTGTTTCAAAAGTGTTGATGATTGTGAAGTTGTTCAGTCTATACTTAGCGTTAAGTCGAATGCTACTGGTACTGATGGTATTCATCCTAAGTTCTTCAAGTGCATTCTACCTAAAATTCTACCTTACGTAACTTTTGCTCTGAATACCATCTTGGTAACTTCGGATTTCCCACTCTGCTGGAAAAGAGCTAAGATAGTTCCAATTGAAAAACCCAATGGTGATTATAGGCCTATTGCGATACTTCCCTTCCTGTCCAAAGTCCTCGAGCACATTATGCACCGCCAGATAAATCTCTACTTAAGTCGCAACTCCTTGCTTAACCCTTACCAATCTGGATTTAGGTCTAACAGGAGTTGCACGACGGCACTCATTAAAGTTTCTGATGATATTAGACAGAACATCGACAACAATCATGTTACCTTTCTAACCCTTCTTGACCATTCAAAAGCCTTTGATACCGTTAGTCATGAAATCCTATGTCTAAAACTTAAAAACTTATTTAACTTCTCACAAACGGCCTTAAATTTAGTGAAATCGTACATTAGTGATCGTTCACAGGTAGTAAGTGCTGGCAACGTAACATCCAGCTGTTTACCTATAACCCGGGGCATTACCCAGGGTTCAATTCTGGGTCCATTGTTGTTTTTGTTGTACATTAACGACCTACATAATGTCTTAAAACATAGTGATGTGCTTATCTATGTAGATGACGTTCACTTATATGTAAACTGTCCTTTTGCGTCCATTAATAACTGTATTACTAACCTGAATTCTGACTTAGAACTCGTAAATAGGTGGGCTTGCGATAATGGTTTAGTCCTGAATCCAAACAAATCCCAGTGCATCGCTGTTTATAAG
>NW_016186584.1:0-4594 GCF_001687245.7 Rhagoletis zephyria | reverse complement strand
AACGAAATAAAAATAATGAGATCTTTGAAGATATTTTTAAATCGGTCCAACTCCGTAAATCTTAATATTTTACGAAATATTTTGGCGGCTATCTTAGAATATAATTCTTTTCATAGTCCGGTGGATAAACCAGGATTTTTTTTTGGTGAGTTACCGTAATGCACATATACATATACATTCATACTACAGTGCGTTTGTGTATTTGTTCTAATATATTTATGTAACACCCTTGCCGTATAATGGCATTTGCTTTTGACTTGCTAAGATATGTTATAAGCACTTTTTCAAAGCGGCTGACGCATTGCCGTAAGCAAATAACGTAGACAAAAGTTAATTTAAAGTAATTGAGCCATTTGATTGTTCACCAGCTGCCATAGTTTGGTTAATCTCCTTTTTGCAACCGAGTTTTGTATTCTAGATAAGTATTTTCATTTAATTATTTTCTTCTTCTCACAAGCTAGGTGCAGGAGCTGTGGAAATTAATTCGTACATATCTGGATAAAAATTTCTCTTTTAAAATTTGATTGAAAATTTCGCAAATATTTAACACTAGTAGAGATATATTTCCCTCAACACAAGATTTGGTATGTACATATAAGTATAACCAAATGTATTGTATTGGTATGTATAAGTATATCCAAATCGTGTAACTATAACCAAATCATGTGTTGAGAGAAAAATATTCAGTTGACGTAGCCAGCTGTAGAGAGACAAGTGTTGAAAATAGTTACGTTAACTAAATATGTTTATCTCAACACCTGATTTGGTTATACACAGTTACATTATTTTGTTATAGTTACCAAATTTGCTGTTGAAAGATAAATATATACCTGACACTTTTCTCAGTGTACTAAATTAGTATATGTATATGTATAAGAAATGATTGCAGTATTCCCATAAACACTTAGGTGAGTGTTTTTTACTGAATTAATAGAAATTTTATTAATCGGGATTTCTGGCTATAGGGACGGTAACGAGAAAGCTTTTTGGGGCCGTAGCTGTAGGCTTGAAGTTGATAGGGAAACATTCTCACATTATCCTTGTCTGCAATATGATGAAGGTTAATCTCTGACTTAATTGTAAGTATATGTCCGATATGATTTGATATTTATACCAAAAGCAGGTAGGTAGTCTCATACTAAACCATCAAGCCATCAAGCGTTTCATCATTTCTATTAATATCATTGGAGGTAATTCTGGAAACCAATGTCAGATTATTTTTTAACGTAAGCGCCTACCTTACGGGAATATCCACGTAATCGCCCCTTTCGTTCTTTGATAGCAATGATGGAAATATCGTAATTAAGGAATGTAAATACGAAAAAGGTCTCAACATAGCGGCCGTTTTAGCAAATTACTCCCATTCACTGTTATCGTAACTATGACGATGCTCGGGATGAACAAGTTTAACTTATCCACCGACTATTCACGGGGTGATGAATTCGGAACTCGGAGGCCCTATATTTCGGAGCTCGATTAACACAGGCAGTCCTGCTTCAAATCATTATAATATAGCACCAACTATTGCAGCTCAGTGTAAGTTTTCCTGGACCTTAAGCGAGATAATAAAGACCTTCCTCACTGCACTAGTTAACCAGTACAAAAACTGTGGTCTGAATGGGAATTCAGCTACGACTGCGTTAGTTCTCTTTAGTAGATTGTAAAAGCCTATCGAAAATAAGGCCAAGTATCTACTTAAGAGTGGTTGTCGACAGTAAGCTGCTCTAGAATGGCAACACAGAGGAACACATTAAGAACTCTGCAACGTCACTTTTCACTTGCGATAAGGCGATAGATACATATATCAAGGTGGTTCTCTCCAAAAAAGCAACACTGGATATGTACGGTAACTATCCGTTCAATTATATTTTATGAAGTCATACAGATTCCACTCAAAAAATTAACAGTATATAGAGACATACAAAGAATACAAAGACCGCAGAATAATAAATAAGAATTATCCTTTTCTCCACACCTCGAGATAACCTGCCTGATTACATAAAATTTTAGGCAGTCCGCCCTCTGGCTCGGAAGAGCCAGAGCAGGAGCTTTCAAACTGGATCTGAAGCTAGAGACATCTTTTCAACTCCATGACTACAAAAATGCGCATACATACATATGTACATATATCACTTGACCAGTGTTGGCTAAACAGGAGGCAGCTCAGAGCCTCCCACTGACAGTCAGACAGCCCAGAAAGCTTAAGACTCATTCGACTACCGCACAGATTGCTTGAGCTGGCCGAGAATTATAGAGTTCAAGCCATGGGGAGGTCTGAACACTGGCATAATGAAGGGAAAGCTGACGAAATGGAAAGACAAGCAATGACTAGCCACATCTCCATTGGAAAAGATAATAAGTATACCATTTTTAAAAAGGTGATCACATCAATAACAGGAGATCACATGACTTTGGCGGTTGCAATGAATGTTGGAACTACCTTTCCTACTAATAGGAAACAAATATAGGTGATCTTTAAATCCAAAAAAAATTTCCAACTTTATAACAACTTTTTAAAACAAGTCTGCGATTATGTAATTTGCCTAAGCAACACTGTCATGACATTCTCTGCTTTCAAACCGATTTGAGGCATTCGCACAAAACCACACTTGCCGTCATAATATTTTGTGTTTAAAATTAATTTGCGAGTGTATTAAAGTGTGTTTAGAAAGGCCGCCGTTAGATTTACCATACAAAATTTCAATTCTTAATTGCTGGATTAGTGCTTAATTGAGTGCTAATTGAATGCATTTTTTAGGCAACACTACTCGGTATGTTTAATTTTGACTTTGAGGTATGTTTATTGAACAAATAGCGATCAGCTGTTTGCTTATGGTCCTCTTTTGCAGCTGATATTCCATCATGAATGAAAAATTGTATTTTCCAATTCCACCTCATTTTCGGGAAAACTTTATTTTAAAGTAAATAATTGTACCTAAAAAATAGATATGTGTATCAATATGTAAATATTAAAGAAAATAAGAGGATAGGCAGGGTGCTGACTGCATTGCAATTTCTTTTACTTCCTTCCCTCTATCGCCTTAAAAAACTGGTTTCATGCAGCATGATCATAAGAGTTTGTTTTGGGCCATTGAATTCAAGTCATTTCGAGTTTTCTATAGTTAAGTCCTTCCTGCAGTGTAAGCTTTTTGGCCGTTTTGCAGTTAAGGTGAAACTTTTTTATTTGCAAGTAACTGTGTGATCCGCGGCAATCAATTTGAAGAATCCTAAAGTGTGGCTTTTACTTCTGCTTTCTTTCTTGCCTTTTGTCAAGGAATATCAAAGAGCGCCCAGCAGCGGAATGATGAAAAAGTAAGCAACAACTGTTATAGCCAAATTTAACTATGTGCTTGTTCGGTTCTAAACGTAGCATCGTAATTTTTGGCAAAAGGAGCCTTGTCAACTGTGACAACAGTCATGACTGGCATGAAACGGCGATGCCCTGCCTCCGCAAGTGTTGATTTTCGCTGTCATAAACAAGCCGTGGCAAACCCGTGAAAATGTCGTAAACATATAATTCTTGTTGATGCAAAACACACGCTGGTCGCTTTCCGCTTGCTGCTGCTTAAGCTGATGACGACTACTTTCCAGACTCTGCAGGGCGCAAATTTTTAGTATCACTTCTACGCGTATTCTCCTTGTCTTTCCACTTCCTCTCGACATGAAAAGTTGTCGTAAAAGTACTATATTGTTATATAAAAGCTTCGCGCGCCAGCATCTTCTTCATGCTTTCCGCTTTCAGGATGCATCCACCATCTGGCCTCTCTCACAGCGTTCAATTTGCAGCATGCAGCATGCACTTCGTTTGTTCGCTTACGTGTTTGGGAGCGGTTGGTGTATGTGGGCGTACAATGCTGCTCAGTAACTAATACTCGTATAAAGCTATTGAAACTAGCCCTGTTCCTCCTCCTAAACTCCGCCCCAACGCTGCGATTTTTGTGCTGTAAAAAACCCAAGAACATTTATTCATACTTTTTACTCGTACAAANTCCTCCTCCTAAACTCCGCCCCAACGCTGCGATTTTTGTGCTGTAAAAAACCCAAGAACATTTATTCATACTTTTTACTCGTACAAATGGCAAGTAATGAACATGATTAATGATATTCTGTGTAAAAATCTGTTCTCTTGTTTACATTTCAAGCATTATTAATTAAAACTAATTTAACTTTTTGTGCTACTAACTCATTGTAATTACACTACAAATGTGGTTGCAATGTTGCGTTTCATAAAAGTAAATTTATTAACAAACTACGATACGAGAAGTGCTGTTCACTATTTAGAATATCAAAGAAAAGTAGCTACATATATAATTGCTAGATTTTGAAAAATTAATTAAGTTTTTCGTACAATTATTCCTGGATTTAAGAATAAAAGATTGCATTTTGATTAGTTTCTACGAGTACGCACATATGTACATATGTCTGCTATTTTGCTACAACTTATCATATTTTTTTTACAGTGGGTTAAGGCTTCCACTTTTTGGTAAAAAAATTAATTGCTGAAATTGAAATACATACATATTCTTCTTCTTTATTGGCGCTGTAACCGCGTAAGCGATTTTGGCCGAATCCAAAACAGCACGCCAGTCATTTC
>NW_016186583.1:4475-4595 GCF_001687245.7 Rhagoletis zephyria | reverse complement strand
TTTTGGGATTTAGAGATTTTCGGGACTCTCGGGCAGTGTTGCCAACTTTTAATTTTCAGAAAGCACCAAAAACTTGGAAAAAAGGCGTTTTACCAAACTAAAAGCACCAAATTTTTTTAA
>NW_016186583.1:3693-4102 GCF_001687245.7 Rhagoletis zephyria | reverse complement strand
ATTTTCAGAAAGCACCAAAAACTTGGAAAAAAGGCGTTTTACCAAACTAAAAGCACCAAATTTTTTTAAATCAAAGGATGTTTTTTTCGTAACAGTTTGCATTTAACAAAAGCACAAAATTAACAATATTACAAGAATATATACATAAATCAATACACAAAACGTTTTCGCTCATAACGATTGAATAGCCTCTACACATGCCATGATGTCTCATGCTTACGACGTAATACCGAAGTACTATTAAAACTAGTATATCTCGAGAAAGAAAAATCGAATCACAACAATTTGATGTTTTCATTATATAACCACAAATATCGCAAAAAACCGTGTTTTTGGCAATCTGGGGGTAGGATATCTAAAAATTCTAGTACTAGAGTAATTGTGCGGCCAGATTTGGATTCAGCACCAA
>NW_016186583.1:0-3504 GCF_001687245.7 Rhagoletis zephyria | reverse complement strand
AAAAAAAAAAAACACTAAAAAGGCACTAGGCACTAAGAAATTTTTTTTGGCGTTTTAATTTTCAAAAAGCACTAAATCTAGTGCTTAAAGCACCAAGTTGGCAACTATGCTCTCGGGACTTATCGATAAAATAATCGATATTTTTGTCGGGGTTTTTATCCAAATTTTTATCGATTTTTTTATTGAAATTTCTATCGATATTGTTATCAGTTTTGCTATCGATATTTTTGGAACTGATCGATATAATGCGATATTTTTATCAGTTTTGTTATCGATATTTTTATGTATTTTGTTATCGATATTTTTACGATTTGTTATCGATTTTGTATTCGATATTTTTAACTATTTTGTTAGCGTTATTTTTTATCGATATTTTTATCGATTTTGTTATGGATATTTATCGATTTTGTTATCGATATTTTTATAGGGACGTCGATAATACGATCAAAAGATATAGCATTCCCGACTTGGTAATTCACATTTTTTCGTTTTCCAATGAAAATATGTTCGTTAATTTTAGAAGTTCAGGAAGATTTGAAACTCAAAGGTCATTTGGAGGTTGAAAATAACACTTCTGGAGAAAAACTTTTACTTTACTTCTGCTTACTTCAATGAAAAGCACTTTCCTCCATTTTGGAGGGGGTTAACGGGTGGTCTAGAACACCTTGTATACATAATTTTTCATAAGAAAACTTTTCCAACTATTTTTGAATTTCAGTAACAAAAATTTTTTTTTTTATAATTCAGAAATACGAGCCAGTGTGAAAAACTGAAACTGAAAACTGAAAACGCCTTTTTTTGTTTACCTAAAAATTTTACCGAGTACATATGTATATAGGTACATAGCATATTTTCGTAACACCTCTAGTACATATATCAGAAAAGTAAGAAACGAAAATCACTAAAATTTGTCGGCAATTAAAACATTGCGTTTGCTGTTACACAAATCACTAGTAAAATTTGCATATTAGCGCAAAAGGTGAAGAAGTGGCTGTTATTACGTACACTTGAATACACTTCATTGCCAAATGGTGGCAAAAATGCAGATATGAATAATAAAATGCAAATAGGTCGTCAAACAGATAAACAGGAAAAATTTCGCGAATACATGGTACTTACAGGTATGCCAAATGTGACTTTGTATGTGAATAGTTGACCGACCAGTAGAGCCGCATATCGTTGTTGCATCGCGACGCGCTGGGCAGATGTGCGCAATCTTTTAGCGCTTTCAAAATGAAAAAAAAATGAAAAAAACCAACATGCATTAATATTGCATCATAGCACTAAAAAACGATGAAATACTCAAAAAAGTAAAAAGGTTGGAATAGCACTTACTTACACCAACAACGGTGAGTACTAGTTACAACTCAAAAGCGGCAACATTTCAAAAATGCAAGAAATGCAAAACGCAGTGAATGTGGCGTGCATCATAAGTGTTTAAACACACATATGTACATACATGTATGTAACCCTGCGGGAAATGTAACCAACTATAAGTTAACTTGAAGTTAATTAGGAAGGAACTAAAAGCCACTAACAATTATCTGTATATTTTCTTTGAGGAAAGCTAACTGTATTTCTATGGCAATGGCCGCGAAGTAGTCAAGGGTGGTGACCTCTGCATTAGATGTCAACTAACTTATAACTAACTACTTTTGGACATAAAATATGAATAAGAAAAACAAAATATATATATTTTTTAATTTTTTATTTATTTATTTTATTTTATTACACTTCATCTTTGTTCACATTTTCTGCTGTCGGTGGTCCCATATTCGAAAACCGTCAGATTTCGATTTCACTTTTATTTGTCCTCAATTCGAAACAAAAGTATTTGTGAAGTGCAGAAAGAAAGTGTATTCGAAGAAAAATTTGTATGAGGATATTTAAAAAGAATTTCGTTTCAAGAAAACAATCTCCCGATTGCGTCTGTATTACTAATGCATTACTTTTCAACTACTTTCAAGTTAACTTTTTGTAACTAACTACAAGTTATATATTTTATAGAAATCCCGAAAAAGGGCAAACTAAATACAAGTTGGTTATTTATTTTTCAATTAATAATGTTTTTCTGCAGGGTAGGAGTGAGCTTGCGTGCGTGTGGTTGTAATTAGCGCCAGTGCACTGAACGCCGACAAGAAGTGCCATTTTGGATTGGCCGCTTTGGACACTTAAAGCTGTGGTTTAGCAACAACAACAGAATACCACAAGCAAGCATTTCATGTATACCTGTTTCGCGATCGAAAATACCCCAAAAACGTTAAAAATGCGGCAACATTTTTCGGCGGTTTGAAATTGCTCTGCTTTGTTGTTGTAAGATGACGCTACACTTAAGTTTGCAGGTTAATAAGTATATTTGTAAGCACCTTAAAGCAAAAAATCTTCATATAACTCATATTTTCCGATCTTCTTTCACATTCATTATTACCTGCATTGTTGCTGCGAGGCCACCGCATGACCACCACTCAGCTAACTTAACGTCAAGCAGTCACATTGTTGCAACAAAAACGATGCGGAAAGGCAAAAGTAAACCGGGTAATGTGCGTTGCAATGTGATCGCAGCTATATACTATCTACGTATAAGGTTGCAGAGCTTCTAATTTCAGCGTATTGTTTTTATTAAGCTCAGCGCAGCGCGAATGGCGTGATTTATTGAATTTGGCCAAAATCACTTAGGCGGTTACAGCGCCAAACAAAAGGAAGAAGAGCAGCGCGATACAATGGTAAACTCACAAAACGTTTTATGATTTCTTTATAAAGCACGTACATATGTATGTAAGTACATGCATACTCTGCTTTCTTACGAAATGAAAAATGACATCGAAAATACCACAACGCCGAAACCTGATTTTCTCGAAACTAGATTTGACAATTGATGACTGAAAATCGTTCCATGGTGAAATTATAAACAGGTGATGTAATAAAACAGCTTTCTCACTTTATATTCCTGACATTGGGCTATCTTATAAAACTTTTTGAAGGCAAATTCTAAAAAAATAATAGCGATTTATTTTCTAAAAAAAAAAGTTTTGCCCTTTTATATGGGAACTGTTGCTTTGCATTGCCCTGAACCTTGAGAAAATGTTGGGTTCTTTATATGAGAATGAAACAGAAAATATACTACTCCATCACATGCTCATATATATAACTTAATAAAACTGATTTATTCACTTGCCCTGTAAGTCTTTAGTTAATTTCATAGGAAATCACTTATTTCTGATACGGAAATTAAGTTTATTTTTACAAGCGTAAATTAAAAATCAACTGAGCAACTCTCACCCTCACGCGGATGATGGGGCTCGGGGAAGCGATCCAAATCGGGAAAACCTCCTCTACGATTTCCGCCTTCAGAGGTCGAGAGGCGGACTAGGGCAGTCAGCAACAGTAGTCTTCTCACAGGAATACTAACGGGCCATTGGACCATTGGCTACATGAAAGCCAGGTTCGGTGCCTCCCATAACGATTGCTGTAGAAGCTGCAGGGATGAGGGGGAGGTAGAATCCG
>NW_016186582.1:0-4595 GCF_001687245.7 Rhagoletis zephyria | reverse complement strand
GTTCTGCGTTCTTGACTGATTTCAGCTTTTCTGCGAAACATCTGATTAATTTTTCACGCCTGAAAGTTTTCCAAGTTGTCGGCGTGGGTGTAAGGAGCTCATGTATGGGTTCAGTAATTTCTGCTTTACTTAAGAAACCGATAGTAAACGTCAATATGAGTAATTCTCAGGCAGATATGGTGCGCGAAGTAATTGCAAATAATAAGGTAGTCATTTTTTCTAAAAGCTACTGCCCTTTCTGCACCATGGCCAAGGAGGTTGGAGTTAACACCTTTTCGAACGTGGATTTACTTATTTATGTATGTTCTTGATTTTCTTTTAAGCAATTTCGCAAACTTGCTGTTCCTGCATATGTTGTTGAACTTGATAGTCGCACTGATGCTGAAGAAATCCAAAACATCCTCGGTGAGATAACAGGCGGTAGAACGGTAAGTAATAGGGATTTGCCGGGTAGACTTTAGTATTCAGGCGCACCTTTTGTTTTAAGAAAACCAGGTGGAATTGACAAATGAAACTTGGTCAGGACGTTAATCCTATTTAATCCTGTTTTAAGCTAGTTTAAATAACATCAAGTTAGGGAACTTCATATCCTTATTTAACGAATCTTTAAATCAATAAATAATTTTTTTCCTTTTAGTTCTTGTAATAAAAGCGTGTTGTTGTTTTTTTTTTTAACTATAATTTTATTACTCAGTATTATTTCTTACACACTTCCTTTTTCTTGTTTTAATAAAAGGAATGGGAAGTGTTTAGCTATTTGTGCAACGATTTAGGGGTGGGGACGGAGGGGCAGGTGGTGTGGGCCCCACAAATCCCCCCTAAACGAAAGAGGAGTGACGCTTTATGAAGTCACCCCTCCCCCCCCAACCCCTCCCACAGACCTCTGGGGAGCTGTTTGAAAATAGGGGAATTTTAGCGTTTTTGCAAGAAAAAAAACAAAGTTAAACTTGCGTCCGAAGAAGGGGGGCTGGACATCTTTTGCAGAGAACACCTTTCTGCGTAGGCGGCCTACCGCCCCCGTGATGTAACCTTGGGAAGGGATGAGGTAGCTAGAATTCCCTTTCTGTGTGGTAAACCTGGGGCTGCCGCCACAGTGATGTCTATTTTGGTGTTTTATAAAAATATCTTGTATATAAAAATGTATATACAAATTTATAACAAAAATTTGCAACAAATACCATATTTCCAACCGACATTATTGTTAAATTTTTTGCACTGATTTAGTAAATAAAATTTTTGTAATAAAGCGTGAACTGTTGTCTACAAGTGTGTGTAAAAGTTTTTTGATTCGATTCACGCGTTTGGGCACAGCAACCCAAAATCGTTGTACAAATTCATAAACAGTACCCAAAGGAATAACATTGAAGCTATGATTGGAGGTCTAATATTCTTTTGCAATTAGTGTTGTTCATGTTGATGTTGTCGATGTTTCGGTTTCATTGCAAAGGAATATCCTCCAACGATAGCTGCAAGGTTAGTCCTTTTATTAAAACAAGAAAAAGGAAAGATGTAAAAAAAATATACCTAATGAGTAATAAAATTGTAGTTAAAAAACCAACAACATGCTTTTATTACAAGAAGAACTAAAAGAAAAAAAATTATTTATTGATTTAGAGATTCGTTAAATAAGGATATGAACTTCCCTAACTTGATGTTATTTAACCTTTTAAACTAGCTTAAAATAGGATTAAAGTAATTGGCACGTAGTCATGGTCGAAATATAGTCCACTAAAAAGTTAGTTGCAGTTATTTTTTACAGGCATCCCGTTGGTAGAGGGCTTCGGGTGTACGAATTTTTTGTAACATCAGGAGTTGACTTGGTCCAGTGCTAGTCTCCTAAAATTGCCTCTAATCACGTCGTAAGCAGATTTCCCATATGAACTTGCAACAAAGGTCAATTCTGCCATTTCCTTGAAGGGATTTTCATGATTTCAGGCCTTTAATAAAGTTAATATGATTTATTCATATTGTTTTTGCTTTTTACACACCTTTCCTCTTTCAAAAATATACAATTTCATAAAACTTCAATGTCTATTTATCATATTGCTTGAGCGTTAGACGATCTAGAGTCCAAACGCATAAGTAGCCCATTACGCCCATTTGGGTACTTAAAGTTGACATTATAGACAATGATTTTATGTAAAAATAAAAATATAAATAAATGCTATAATCAAAAAAAAAAATAAAAAGAAAAATGGGCGCTTTTATAAGACGTAGCTGTTGCCCAACCGTTGGCTATTTGTCTTAGAAACGCACAGTTGAGTAGTTCCGTTCAGCTCAACAGTTGGCAACTTTCCGCCATTTTTTCCAGCGGAAATGTTTACGCTACCTGAACTCAACGTGTTGGGCTTAGCCTAAACAGCTGATCGAAAATACTTACGCCGCTTATATTGAATTTAACGACGCTTCGTTATTATATTTTATATTACTAATGTGATAAAATAACTAGAATATTTTATAATAATACTACGTTTCAAAATATATGTTTTTAAGATGTTTGCTATATAATTTTACACTGTTTAATTCATTGTAACATTGAACGATTTTTTCAACACGGCGGCAGCTCAGCGTTGAATTCTAAATACTATCGGCGCAACTATCTCTATTTGTTGCAATTTCATTTGTTTACATTTATCAGCTGTTCATTTGGCAGCATATTCATCAAGCCGTTTCTAAGACGTAATTGTTGGATTAAACAGTTGCCATCAGTTTCGTAGCAGATGAGCTAAACAGCTCATCAGTCTTATGAACGCGCCCAATGTTTGCTTAATTTATTTTTATTTTTTATACGTTGCAAATTAATGTAAAAAATGTACAATTAAAGCCCGTAATAAGACGGAAGAAATACATTTTTTTTCATTAAGTTGCGTTAAAAGGTCTCAAAGATACAGCACTTTAAAGAAAGGTATCTATGACGTTTTCTTGAAATTTAAGCCCCGTGTAAATAGACAACCATTTGTCATATCGGCAAAATATGCCGCACGTATATTCTTGTCACCTAGACCTTCAATCTCTTCAACTTTCATCCAAATCCTTAGAGGTCGCGCACAGAGGTGGCCGTGGTGACATGAAATGCCTCATATCGATGGCTGAGCTGAAGATCGACCTATCTTGGCAGCCGATTCGAAAACGCTCTATTTCAGAAAACTTTTCAAGAACGCCCTACTTCAGAATTTTATTGAAAAACATTCTATCTCAGAATTTTGTTGAAGAACGCCCTATCTCAGAATTCGGTTCAAAAACGCCCTATCCCAAACGAAAATACATTGAAAATAAGCTGTGATAGGGTTTTTTCGAACTGGCTGCCGAGATAGGTCGATCTTCCACTCAGCCATCGATATAGTAACAGGGATGGGCGTTTTTGAATGAATTATTATTCAAACAAAAAATAAATTTTTATTAATCATTGCAGTAATTTCAAACAGGGACGGTAATCATTATGAGTTAAATAATTTAAATCAGCATTTAATCATTATTTTATGAGTTTTATTTTTTTCGCTCTAAAATAATAATTATTGATTCTTATTTCTTTTGCTCAGCGGAAATAATTATAATTTGATTTTTATTTTTTCGATCACAAATAATGATTATCTTATGATTTTTATTTTTTCGCTCACAGATAATAATTATTATTGAGTTTTATTTTTCCACTTAAAAATAATGATTATTCATAAAATTGAAAAGGCTATACAGACGCAACTTACTGAAATTTTGACCTGAAAATTTTGAGGCTTATTCCTTTATTAAAGTGTCGCTCCCTCTGAAAAGGATACGACGAAAATCGCACTGGTATAGCTTTTGATTTTTTTGAATGATCATTATTCTTAAGAGAAAAAAATAAAACTCAATAATAACTATTATCTTTGAGCGAAATAATAAAAATCATAAAATAATCATTATTTTTGATCGAAAAAATAAAAATCAAGTAATAATAATTACTTTTGAGCGAAATATTAAAACTCAAATATTAATAATTATTTTTAATCTTTATTGGTTAAACTCGAAAAATAAAAATCATTGTTCATTACAGTGGGACGTACGAAAACAAATACGTGGGTATAAATAAAGTTGTTTTACGACGATTACAATTTGTTGATTTCTTTGATTAAAATTTAAAAAATAATGATTATTTTCCGTCCCTGATTTCAAATGACGAATAAATTTTTATTCCTCATTCAAGCACTTGCGAATGATGAATAAATTTTTATTCATCACTCAAATAACTTCAAATAACGAATAAATTTTTATTCATCTTTCAAGCACTTGCGAATGAATGTTGAATAAATTTTCATTCATGATTCAAGTAATACTGAATAACGCACAATTTTTCATTTATTATATGTATATAAGCATGAACATAAGTGTGTATGTACTTATTTAATTATCTGTATATGTACATACAGACTATTTTTGTGGTTTTTAAAAAGGGTTGCCACCTGTTTTAAATGTATGGGTGTCAAAAGATAGAGGTCTAAGAACGTTTCAGTTTAAAAATATTTTCANATATGTATATAAGCATGAACATAAGTGTGTATGTACTTATTTAATTATCTGTATATGTACATACAGACTATTTTTGTGGTTTTTAAAAAGGG
>NW_016186581.1:0-4595 GCF_001687245.7 Rhagoletis zephyria | reverse complement strand
AAGCAGGCGTGAGGGACTAAACCACAAACAAATAGATATATTACAATAAAATAAACAGCATAAATTTTAAAAAGGACGCCAACAGCAACAACAATAATACTAATTCAATATAGTCGGGCAAAAAGTACTGAGGCAAAGCGCAGCGCAATAATTCAAGCAAACATAAAACAACTGCAATTTATAGTAGTTGAACACTTGCTATGTTTTACACATGCATCTACATATACATACATATATGCATATACATATATGTGTGTGTATGCATATATATATTTGTGTAAAATTAAGTTACAATCTGACAACAGGAATGTAATGCACACTAGAGTGGTCCAATTTGTGCTAAAAAAAATTGTTTTTATCTAATAATTATGCAGCCACTCTGAATCACATTAGCTTCTGCCCGATAACCGTCGTTTTGGTCTATATATAACCCACTTTCATGCTAAAACTGGCAGAACCAACTTTTAAAAAATATGCAGCAGGACAGCTTTCCCAAAATCTGGATATGTACCGTTAGAAGCAACAAAATGTTTTCTTCGTATATTTCGGCACAACCACAAATTACAATTATCAACTTCTACTTAGTCCTTTAAAGAAATTTTGTAATTGTAGTTACCAATATTTCCTACTCAAAATAAATACAAATAAGGTCCACCTTAATACAAAGTTCGTGGCATGAAAAATTTACAATTAACAAACACACGAATTTCAGGAACATAACTAAAAACATTTGGAAACATTACTACGAAACTTTGGTCGCATAAATTCAGCGTTGTTGTTTATTAAATGCCGCTGTCGCAACATTATATTGCTACGATGCGTTGGGGGTGGCGTATGAGTAACATGCGTGAGCAGCTGATTTTGAAATATTTATTATTAGTGAAATAAACGCAACCATAAGCGTTTTTGCAAATGCATACAAACTACATAATCTGTTAATAATATTATTTTATGGATCAATTGTTGACATTTAATAATAAACATAACAAACGTATGGACGTACACATATGTATGTATGTATGCAAACTACATGGTGAAATAAAATATTCGTAAAATGGATAATATCGCGCAAGTATGGGGTTTTAAGTATAGGGGAAATCTACTGAGTTGTATGTCCATACAAATACATACATATGTAAATATAGTGCTTATCATAGCCATACGACACTCACATATTGACAAGTTGTGAATATTTATTTTATTATTTGTCGTTTAAATATATTTTTTGTTTTACAAATAATGAGCTATTTATTTAAAATGCCTTTGTGCAATGTTTAAAAAAATGTTTGAAGCACCTTGGACTTAGCGTTGATTTTGGGCAATTTTTTTGGTTGACGATATAACTCAATTTCTTCCATACGAAGTATGTTTGAAATTTTTTTTTTATTTGGAAAAAATGAGCAACACCTTAAACAAAAAAATTTAAATAGATTTCAAAGGCCCCTAATAGGTTTCTACTATGCTGTTCGATTATTTGCGTTTCCTCAATAACCTGTTTTCGGATTATTCGAAAAATGGCAATTAATAAAGGTATAGCTTTATTTTAAAAATCAGTAAAATTTAAATATTTTGGATTGCAATTAAAACAGCTAAAATTTTTTGAAAAATTCACACTTAAAGGGGCTCCCAGCTCTTACCAAAATTAGATCGCTAAACAAACAATCCTTTGTTGGTAAAAACTCTAGCATGTAAAATCGACCGTCTTGGGAAGGGGAATACACCATCCGCTGAACCACACCGACTATACAAATATAGTTCAGTTATTATAGACAGGACATTCATCGAAAATCAATCAACATCCCCTGAAATGCATCATCGAAGATCTTCGTAAGGCTCGTCATTTTCGAAAGAACTCTAGTCCGGTTATTGTAGGCCTGACGACACTTCAGATGCCCACTAACATCAGCTCATCTAACATCCGTCCACGTACGATCTAAACCCGTCGGATGTGGCATTTTCTTGACCCTGCCCTGATGATGATGAGAATGAAGACAGCATGTAGTCGATTCACCTACATATTTAGACAGAGTTTGGTAAAAAGCTACAACAAAAAAAGTGAAGATTCTCGTTCTGTTTGGCTTTTATTTGTTAAGTAATTTTGAGCAGTGGAATAGTTTCGAGTACTCAGATACAAAATTAATAAAACGTTACTCGTTTCAGTTTTAATAAAATAAATATATAAATTTTTAGATTCTTGTGTATAAAGGTGAATCCAGTTTACCCGGTATTTGGAAAATAAAGATTAAAAAAAACGCCTAAAAAATGTACAAAAAAAAAACGGTTGAAACCGGTTTGGAAAAACCGAGTCAATTACGCTAGTTTCTACTTTCAATTAAGTCATAGCTCAAATTAATATAAAATCAATCGGAAGAAGGCTTGATAGAAATCCCTCATAGAAATCCAACAAGGTCTTTGCCACATAAAACCAACTAGGAACATTTACTTCTCAATTTAGGGAAAATATTTTTCAAATGATTTTTATGATGTTACTCATTAAACACATTATTCGCTTAGCGCGGTTTTTTTGTAATGCTAACATAAATTACGTTTTAAAAAATTTTTGTTGCAGTAAATACTATATCCATACACGATCCAGAAAATAAAGGTCGCGCCATTCGCGGACCGCTAACCCTCTCTTCGTCGATTTTACAGCATCCACTTAATCGCTGACGTCATAAAATACTTTTGTTTACATTCCCTGTTGCCAACTTCATGCCTTTCGCACCAAATTTAGTGGGTATTCAAAACGCGAAAATTTTTGAGTTTGATGCTTGGCGCATTTTTGGTGCTTTTGATTTTAGTTTCAAGACATCAAATTAGAAAATCTTAAAAAATGGAAGCAAAATTTATAGCAATCGTAAGTGTGGTAAGCAACTTTACAAAAATTTAAACAAAATCATGGCACAGTGACAATCATAAGCGACAACAAAATATGTGGCAGCACCTTCAATCATGCCAGAAGAATCAACCGTCGTGCAAGAAACATTGATTTTTATTAATTTGAATCGGCATCCTTACAATAAAATTATGTATGCATATAAAGTCTATAAAATACGCCAATAAAAATTTGGTGCTTTTTTAAATTCAAAACTTGGCAATACTGCCTTTTGTCCGATGCTTCCTCTTTTTCTTGTCGAGTTCGTCTTGCTCTCTCATTCTGGTATTTATTGACGTCACGGCCAGTTGCTCTCAGCTCGATTGGCGCAATCTTGTATTCTATCATTCTTGACACCCATATATACCATGTAGATACGTATGTAGGAATGTGTATTTAAGCGAAAAAAATTTTGAATTATTTATTGTTTACATGTTGCATTTCATGTACAGTTCGTTTGATTCGAAATGTATGCGCTTAGTAAATATTGCGGTTACAGGTAATAAGGTCAATGGAAATAAGGTCAATTGACTTTATTTCCCACCCTGTTGCACAAACCAACAAAACCAACAACCACATGATCAAGTGAATTGCAGCGGAATAGCTGCGCTTGATTGTGTTGGCATAACAAAAATGAAAATAGTGGAAATAAGCAAACGATAATTTACAAGGCGTCTTAGCACGGTGCATAGGCAACTGGCTGAGTCAGTGGGATCGTCGGTTCGAATCCTACTGAAAGAAGTCTGATGAGGAAATGTGGTGATTTCCGAAATAGCTATCACTTCTACCATTTTTTCAAATTATTGTTGCTTTTCCACAATAAATTTTCATTTAAAAAATGGCCTCGAGCTCATTATAAAATTGTTGAATATTCACATTTAGCAATAAAATAAAGCTACATTTTCCAAAAAAAAGTTCAATGATAAAATAAGATAAACCAGTTGAATAACCTTTATAAATTAGAAAATTTTAGTTGAGAAAAAGAAGTGCACGCAAAGGATTTCACAAAAATGTATTGAAATGTAATTTTTTTTACAAAAGTGCCATTTTGGCACTTTGTGCCAAATTGAAAAATTAAGTGCCATTTGAAGTAAAGTCCAACGAGCCTGAATGGCAAAAATACTCACTAAGAAGTTTTCACGGCTGATTATTCAAAACCATCCTAATGCATTGACGCACAGATGTAGTGCTTTATCTTAATAACACTAAATGTACTTAAGAAAATCATTTCTACCGTTGCTCACCTTAATCTAGTCGACTTCATTGTCCCTCAACACTTAATTAAGAAAATCGATCACAAATGCGTCGAATTTAGCTTGCAATCTACTAAAATTCTCTGTAGATTACCTATTAATTTGGGTAAGTAATTGAATGAATGAGTGGTGTTGGCACAAGTTAGTTATTTGGTTACTTTTGGCATTTTAAGATTCATTTGGATAGGCAATTTGGGAATGAGAGATACTATTTAGATATACGCAGTGCTGACGGTCAGGCAAATTTGAAGCTCGATATTAGTTATTTGTAGATGAAGGATGATGCATTTTAATTATCTACAGGTATANCAGGCAAATTTGAAGCTCGATATTAGTTATTTGTAGATGAAGGATGATGCATTTTAATTATCTACAGGTATATGTATGTATGTAAAATATTCTAGTTGCAATAAAACTACGCAAATTAATCATGCATAGCTACATTTACATACATACAAAATATTTAA
>NW_016186580.1:0-4595 GCF_001687245.7 Rhagoletis zephyria | reverse complement strand
TTCAACTAATCGCCTCTAAAATTGCCTGGAAAATCGCCTCATGCGAACAGCGTTGAATAATGATATCAATCGTTGGCATATGACGAATGATATTCAACGCTTCCGTTGGACATAATCTGATCGCCTCCGTAATCGCAATGCAAGCTGACCTCTGTATCTGCCCTAAAATCTTTTGTATTTTCCACCAAACTCTAGAAACGTATGCAATAATTAGGCGAATCATCGCCTTCTACACACAAAGCATAAGATCAGAGCATATACCCACATATTTTTAACTCGGTGATCTGTGTTCATGTCCCAGTTAGTTTCGGTGTAAGAATGACTACCAAATAAGTGTGCACTTAGCACAAGAGGTACGAGAAAAGATTGTTCATTCAAGAAAGGCAGGTTAAAATTAAAATATATTTCTTTGTGGTGAATAATAGTAGTTCGACCTTCGAGGGATTTACGTGGAGCTCGCAACTTTCTGTCCAATTAACTTTATTCCTCTCGTTTTTTTTGAAGTATTCTGCTGATCACATTTATGCATAACCCAGATACCATAATCACTAAATCATGCACGAAAATGTTGGCCCTCTTCGGTGTCGAGTCTTAGAAGAATGTTAATTAATAGTTGCGCAAAGTCACAGCACACTTCTGCATAGTACCATCTATAAGATTTTAAATCGATAAAGAGAGATATTATTCCTCTATAACAAAACCTAGTTTTTTTCGATTGGGTAGAGAACAGTCACATTTTAGTCATCGGGCATTGCATTTAGAAGCCAGTAAATTTTCACCACCAGATCTTTGTTGACGTTTCGAAAACTCTCCTTTTACTGTCCAACGCAAGACTGTTTGTTGTCTTAGGTGTGGGTGTCTTTAATTTTCGGGATGTTTTGCTGTCTGATTACTTGTGTGTCCTTTTACGCTTTGGAGACCCTATTTTGGAAGTGAAACTCTCAAAGATTAACCTAGCTTACCGAAATTAACATAAATATCGCCGTCGAATCAGTGCCCTAAATCAACTGTTTTCTCCTTGTATAAAATCAACCATAAATACGCGGCTTATTCACATCATTAAACCGATTTACCGAGAACGCAAAAGATGCCACAATCAAAATTTCGAAAGAAAAAACCGGTTTAAATGCACAAAAATGAGCACAGTTGTTAACCTAAATTTTTCTAGATTCCAAAGGCAAACAAAAAATTATTAACATTAAATAAACTGCAGTAGCGGATAATAATACAAAGTAATAATTTCCGCGCAATATGACCGTTGGTCATAAATATTCAAATTATACGCATTCAGTATGTGCACGGCAGCAATTAAAGCGCGCAGACAACGCAGCCGAGCAGGGCTGGACCAAGGCAGAAGACTTTGTGTGAACGCATCAATCAAAATATTTTTCACACTTCCCGTCCTCGAATTTTTTTGTTTTTCGTTGGTTAATGGGGCAACATGCAGTACGTACAGATGTGTATGAATTTGTATCTCTTGAGCGACAATTAATGCATTTGTAAGAAGATGTCCTTTATTCGCCACTTCCTGCACACTTTTGTTCAACAAATTTGCATACGAAAGACATTCAAAGGCGTTGAAGTGTTGCAGAAGCGATGCCAGGCAGTTTCCTTGCATATTTAAGCAGCGCTCGATTGGTTACTTTTTTACAGTGGTCGCTCTATCGAAACCTGAGCATGTCCTGCTGCTATAGCCGCTGCTAGCCATGTGTGACATGCATAAATCGCCGATATGTGTCCCATTAGGGTTGTTTATTGGCATTTAAAATGCTCAATAATTTCTCCATATATTTTTCTGGGAAGCGTCATGGAAGCATACTCCTATAAATAACACTTTCTACGCTTATTTGCCTTTGGCGCGTCCCTCCTATTTTTTTTTTAACTGGTAATCACTTTCGGTTTTCGGCTATCCGCTGGCTATTTTTGTATGTATGTATGTACATGCCCAGCATCATTGGGCGCAAACACAGCTTTCAAAATACGGTCAACATCAGAAGCGGCCCATCATCTGTTCAACAGCCTCATTTTCGAAACTCTTTTTTCTCTTATTAATCATTAGATATACAAAAAAATACTTTGCGCGTAAGCGACAACATGTCCAACAACGTGTTAATATCCCCTAACAAACGTATGCAAATAATATATACCCCATATCAGGGTTGTGACACTAATGGGCCGCATTACAAAATGCTAAGCAATTTAATTTAATGCGTCTACTTCATTGCCCAGCTAGTCTAACAGCTCTTGCAGCCTAGCGCAGTCT
The DNA here is from genome assembly GCF_001687245.7 of Rhagoletis zephyria. NCBI lineage: Eukaryota > Metazoa > Arthropoda > Insecta > Diptera > Tephritidae > Rhagoletis > Rhagoletis zephyria. The sequence continues at coordinate 2,332 of NW_016186580.1, read as the reverse complement.
CATCGCCGTAGCATCCTGCCAACGACCAAGAAACTCGTCTCATTCATTCTTTTCGGCTTCGCGCTCCTCATTGCTTTTAAGACTTATTTTAATTTGCATATATGTATGTATGCACGTATTTTTTTAGGTTTTCCCTCCTTGACTGATGGCGCGAAAACTCATCAATTGCAAAGGGTTAAATCTGCGTACACCCTTTTGCTCTTGCTGTTGTTCTTATTGTTGTTAACAAGTTGTTTCTTCCATGTAATAATACTCGGTATATTCTCGTTTTCGAAAGTTGTATCTACCGTTCTCAAGCGTGTGAAAGGCACTTGTGTTGGATTTTTAGTTTTTTTGTATACTGAAATTCCTAAACAGGACTGCCGCATCACAAAGGGTTGATTGCTCGCTGGGGAAAAATAACATTTTAATTTTTTGTAAATTTCATTTTAATTTTGTACATTTTTCCTGTGGTTTTCAGCTCATTTAATTCGGTTNCGCAGCATAGCGTAGTATGATCGCCGTAGCATCCTGCCAACGACCAAGAAACTCGTCTCATTCATCCTTTTCGGCTTCGCGCTCCTCATTGCTTTTAAGATTTATTTTAATTTGCATATATGTATGTATGCACGTATTTTTTTAGGTTTTCCCTCCTTGACTGATGGCGCGAAAACTCATCAGTTGCAAAGGGTTAAATCTGCGTACACCCTTTTGCTCTTGCTGTTGTTCTTATTGTTGTTAACAAGTTGTTTCTTTCATGTAAAAATACTCGGTATATTCTCGTTTTCGAAAGTTGTATCTACCGTTCTCAAGCGTGTGAAAGGCATTTGTGTTGGATTTTTAGTTTTTTGTATACTGAAATTCCTAAACAGGACTGCCGCATCACAAAGGGTTGATTGCTCGCTGGGGAAAAATAACATTTTAATTTTTTGTAAATTTCATTTTAATTTTGTACATTTTTCCTGTGGTTTTCAGCTCATTTAATTCGGTTTCATGGCAGTTGATTTCATTAAGAAATTAGTATTACTTTTGGGAAGTTAGTTAAAGGGGGTTGGGAAGTAATTTTGTCGAGACATGAGTGCGCAAGGCTGTTTTCTTTTTTGATGTATTTTCGCAGCAACATATGCTCGAAATATCTCGTAGACTATGTATGGGCCATTTATGAGTTGGTTGATGCTCTTTGAAAAGGCATATTGACACTTTTTCAAAAGATATATGGATGCTTTTTAAAAAGCGTAGATGCTAGGATCTCCAAATATTCAACCAAAGAGCTTAACACGTAGTCCGAAAAAGACGAAGTCAGCTGCATAGTCAAAAACAACTCCTTGGCACCTTGAAAATTTACAAACCTAGTCTTATCTTAAGCTAAGTACTTATAAAACTTATGTAGGGAGATTATAATGGTACCTAGTTAATGTTGGAAACGGACCCAAAAATATTTTCATCCCATCAGTCTTCTTTGTTCTCCTCAAGCTAATGAGATGACGCAGTGCAATTCTTTTGAAAATTCCAGCGATTTTCAATAAACTCACCTAAAAGGGGAATCGGCTGAAACAATCTTTCTCAATCTTAGGGCTACCGCCGCCGGTAATACATAGGGTACATTCAAATGTAGTNGCTGTGGTTTTCAGCTCATTTAATTCGGTTGCATGGCAATTGATTTCATTAAGAAATTAGTATTACTTTTGGGAAGTTAGTTAAAGGGGGTTGGGAAGTAATTTTGTCGAGATATGAGTGCGCAAGGCTGTTTTCTTTTTTGATGTATTTTCGCAGCAGCATATACGCGAAATATCTCGTAGACTATGTATGGGCCATTTATGAGTTGGTTGATGCTCTTTGAAAGGTATATTGAGACTTTTTCAAAAGATATATGGATGCTTTTTAAAGAGGATCTCCAAATATTCAACCAAAGAGCTTAACTCGTAGTCCGAAAAAGACGAAGTCAGCTGCATAGTCCAAAACAACTCCTTGGCACCTTGAAAATTTACTAACCTAGTCTTATCTTAGGCTAAATACTTATCAAACTTATGTAGGGAGATTATAATGGTACCTAGTTAATGCTGGAAACGGACCAAAACATATTTTCATCCCATCAGTATTCTTTGTTCTCCTCAAGCTAATGAGACGAAGCATTGCAACTCTTTTGAAAATTCTAGCGATTTTCAATAAACTCACGTAAAAGGGGAATCGTGAGAGGAATGAGAAATTTTCTCGACTCTAAACTTTCCCTGGAAAAGAAGTACCGAAGAGCAAAAGAGGTAGCCGCTCAATGCGCTTTACTACTGTAGGATCATAACTAGAAAGATCTTAGGGCTACCGCCGCCGGTAATACATAGGGTACATTCAAATGTAG
>NW_016186577.1:0-4595 GCF_001687245.7 Rhagoletis zephyria | reverse complement strand
TGCACAAGCGTGGGAAATTGCTGCTGGTCACAAGCAAGCAAGCAAGCAATAGCAACAACAACAACAGCAACAGCACTCCAAAAAACAAGCAGCTACTGTGACTTCAACAAGTGCCAATAAACTTGCAGTGATCGTTTGTTTTTCTGCTGCGCTGCCACCTCTCCAACCACTTCTGATTCAGTTTCAGACAAAGATTCTCATTGGAATTCTGATTCATTTGCTGCTGCTGTTTCTGCTGTTGATTTCGATTGTTACACCAGCCAGTAGCGTGCTGAGTAGGCGTTGGCGGCAGACGTTTGCGTGCAAATATTTCTACAACCAAATTTTATGCCACACAAACAAAAAAAAAAAAAATACAACGAAAAAAATAATTTAAAGCGAAAACTGAAAAGTAAATTTCAAATTAATACAATTTTGATGCATTTGTTGTTGGCATAAGCATTTCTAATTGCCACTTGCTTGCTTTGCTTCGCATGATGTTTCATTAGATTGCCTTCGAAGCTGCTCGCTCGTTCGTGCATAAATATGTATGTATGTAGACTTGCAACATTGCCACCACCACCACCACCACCAACTGCCAACTGCCAACCAACCCGCCAATCACTTTGATCATTTTGTTGCAACCTTCAATCGACAATTGATTGTCTCACTAAATCGAATTATATGTACATATCTTTGTATGTATGTATGTATGTATGTATGTATGAGCGTACCTAGAGTGGTTGCATGCATTTGATTGCATGTGATTTGCTTCATAGTCGCCTTGCGGCTGTCACGTCGCCCCTACTACAATCCAGGCAAAGTCGATCACCTGAACTCTTCCTGTGATCCTGACCCCTAATTTGTGTAGCCTCGGCGTGCAATTTTCGATTGAACCGAAAACGACCGCCAAAGTTCCCAGCGGACTTTCACATGATCAGCACACACAAAATTACATATATGTACATACATACCTACTTACATATACATATAGATAAGTAATTGAGTGCCAGCAGCAATTTTAATTGACGTTTTTCATTTTGATCGTCTGATCGCTTGTTGTTGTTGTNGTTGTTGTACTAAAGTAGTCAGATACATATGCCTAAATAAGTATTGAATCGATGTTATTATTTACGATCTACCCTTAGTAGATACCAGTGTGTGATGAGTTAATTGGAGGTCCTGATTGGCCTTAAGTACGGTTAGGGTTTGATATGTTAAGCTTCATTAGACATTTGAGAACTGCTGCAACTTTATTACCTTCAACTGATGGGCAATTTTTGGTAATATGGTTGAAAGCAGGGCTTACGAGCGGAGCGGAGCGGAGCAGAAAAGGAGCAAGGAGCAAAGTGCTAAAAAAAATCATTTGCATTTTGCAATCATTTCTTTTTGTTATTTTCTGGCCTAGTAACGATTTATTTTGTTTTTCCACAAAAATTTTCAATAATAACGGCCTCAAAGCTACGCTTACAAAAAAAAAACTATAACGCATCCGTTATATGGAGAAAATGAGCAACATATCAGGAAAAATTTTTTTTAAAAATTAACGGTAGTTTATAGCTACTTAAACTTTATTATACTGAAATTGAGTGAACTACAAAACTGCTTACTCAAAAAAAGTTCTAAAAAATTTTGTTTAAAAGTTGAAAACTTTGGTGAAAATTTGTCGGATTTTCCTAAATTTTGTAAAAACTTTGAATCATTAATTTAAATGACATTTGATGCAGAATGAACTATATTTCTATTTCTAAACAAAAACATTATTACGAAAAACATTGCAAATATTAAAAAAAACACTGTACGGAAACATATTCTAGTGAGTGTACATGTTTTACTACCGATTCGTGTTCAGAGGATAAAAATACGGTGCTTTTGTTTGAAACCTTCTTCTAAGAAGTGTCTATTTCAACCTCTAAATCCTGCGAGTCTCAACACGCCCGGGATTACTGAAATGAGTGAAAATGTTTTTAGTGAAAAACGAAAAATAGGAATTACCAAATCGGGTATGCTCTATCTTTCGGCCATATTACCGACATCCCTGTTAGACCGGCAGTGGGCTAAACAAACAGGAAGTCCATTGTTTTAAGCGGAATTTCATTCGAGAAAAAAGTCTCCGACAGACGTTTTGTATTTTCAAGTGCAGAAACAGAACCTGTGGTAAAAACATGTATATCCCATTCTAAAAATGGACTTTCGGTCAGAGCCGGAAGTCAGAAATGCCACCAAAAGATAGAGCATTACCGATTTGGTAGGCTAAATTTAGCTTTTTTAATAAAAAAATATTTCACTCAAGTGTAGAGGGGATGGACGCGTGGTATAGGATACCCTGTAAATTATTTGTAATTTCTCAGAAATATTATATTAAAATTTCTTATTTTCATTTATTTTTTTATTTAATCTTTGATTTTATTTTTTTTAAGGAAACAAATAGTTTTTTAAATTTCTTTTATTTTTAAAAACTTATATTTTTCTAAATTTAAATAATTTTTTTTTCCATTTAATTGAATTTACTTTTAGTTCTTAGATATTGTTTAAAAATTTTTTTTTTGTTATTTCATAATTTTTAGAAATTTTTTACACTTATCTTTTTGTGTTTTAATGTAAGTTTCTTTGAATTTTTAGATAATTATTTAAAAACAAAATTCTTGTAATTTCAATTAAATCTTATGAGCTTATGTTATTGTACTTAAATTTTTCTTCTTAATTTTCTTGTTTTTTTGTAAATTTTTCAAAAATGTATTAGAGCCAATTTCACGAAAGCAATTTTATTGGACAATTCTTTTGAATTCTATATGAAAATTGACAGAAAATACAAAATCATTTTCCATTTACATAAATTGCTGGTGAAACCGGATGTTAGATTTTTTTTTTTTATATTTGATCTTTTTTAAATTTAATCTTTGATTTAATTGTTTTCAAATGAAAAATAGATTTTTAAATATCGTTTAATTTTTCTTTTATTTATATATTTTTTTGAATTAAGATGCTGTTTGATTTTTAGATTTTGTTGTTTTAAACCAATTTTTTTTTATTAAAAAATATTTAATATTTTATTTATTAAATATATTTGGTTTTCTTTTTTATTAAAGATTTTTCTCGTTTTAATTTCAAAGACTTAAAATTTTTAGACAATATTATTTTAAAAACAAAATTCTTCTTGTGATGTCTATTAATTCTTACGAATTTATTTTATTTTAATTTTTCCTAAAAATCTAAGATAATATAAAAGTATAAAAAAAGGATTATTTTTCGTTATTTTTCTTACGAGTTTATTTTATTTTAATTTTCCCTAAAAAACTAAGATAATATATAAATCTAAAATAAAAAGAATTATTTGTTGGTATTTTTCAGAAATATATATAGTTTTTTTATTTTCATTTTGTTTAAATTATTATTTTTTAATGTTTTTAATTCAAATTTCGTTTTAATCTTTAGATTTTATTGTATTAAAAAGAAAAACATTTTTTATTTCATCTAGTTTTTAGATATTTATAATATCTTTTCAACAATTTTTATGAGCTTGAGGCTGTTTTTTTTTTGTAGTGAAAACTTATTGTGTGCTTTTCCAAAATAATTTGAAAAAATGGTAGAAGTGATAGCTATTTCGGCAATCACCACATTTCCTCATCAGACTTCTTTCAGTAGGATTCGAACCGACGATCACCACTNTCTACGCACTGTGCTAAGTTTGCCTTGTTAATCCTTGTTGCTTATTTCCACTATTTCACTTTGCTAAGCCAACTACAATCAAGCGCAGCTATTCCACTGCAATTCATTTGATCATGTGGTTGTTGATTTTGTTGGTTTTTGTTAATATTTCGATTATTAGAATGTTTAACTTTTAGGTGTGCTCGTCCTTAAGTTATTTGTTTTTGTTTGTCTAATTTGTTATCAATTTTGTTTTACTTTTTGATAAAAGTTTCTTTTAATTTTTAGATTTTATTGTTTTAAAAATGGAAACTACTTTTTTTTTTTAATTTCACCTAACTTTCACGAGTTTAGTCTATTTTTTCTTGTTTTAATTCAGATTTCTTTGAATTTTTAGTTTATATTAAAAAAAAAGTCTTGTAATTTTTATTAATCCTTATGAATTTATATCATTTTATATTTTTTTCTTTATTTAATATAATTTGTTTTAATTTACACTTCTCTTAATTTTTGGAAACATGATTTATTACTTTTTTCTTTTTTTTAATATAATTTTATCCTTTTTTATGGTTAAATTTTCTTTTAATTTTTTAGTTTTTGTTTAAAAAGAAAAAAATTTAGATACATATATAAATTGCCAGAATTGACATATGTGCCAAAGAGGACTTTTATCGCTCGAAAGACTGTGGCTAGTTTAAAAGAGAGTTGCTAGAATTGGACGTTAGGAAGCTTGATGACCTGCGATAGGGCAAAATAAGAATATGTGAATTTTCATGAGGACACTGAAACTTTACTTATGCGACACTTCGCTTGCGCTTGTTTTTCAAGCCTCCACTAAATCATCCACTGACACTGTCATGTCTGTAATATGCAAATTAAGCACACTTTTTCAGCCTTCCGTTAAAAAGCTATCTCATCATAAGTATGAGCAACGTCATGAAGTATTTTTGAAGTTGTCACAAAAAGAG
>NW_016186575.1:0-4597 GCF_001687245.7 Rhagoletis zephyria | reverse complement strand
AGGATGAGACGGTGGAACACTTCTAGAGCTTCTTGCTTGCTTATTTGTTTACCATCGATTTATCTAGATGCGGTCTATTTTGGGTTTCTGAATTTGAAGTATGGCGTAAAAAGCTTTGCAGTTTTGTTGTTTAAAGTTTTATGTTTTAAATATGCGAGTGACAAATATTTTTCGCATCACTTTAAAATTCGGAGCGATAAAATTAAATATGCCATCAACACAAACGAACTATTTGACAAATACATCACATGCAAATTCATGAGTGAGTCGACCATGTGAGGAGTTTATTTAGTGCTCTTAAAAAATATAACTCCTCAGGGCGAGATAGTTTTTTTATGGCTTTACGTGCTCTATTTTTTAAAACTTGCAAGTGTGTGATCACATTATTTTTAATAATTAGAACACAAGAAACTATTTACTTTTATTTTTGCCACTCCGAATTTAGTCTCTGAATCTTCACATTTTTTGATGAGCTTTGAGAATATGTTAGAAATGAGCATCAGGGGGTCCACGGAAACCAGTAAAGTTTTGAAAGAGGTCTANCTCCACGGAAACCAGTAAAGTTTGGAAAGAGGTCTACGAGAAAAATAAGTTTGGGAACCTCTAGTGTACACGATAACTCGAGCAAAGATTGAGATATCTCAACAAAATGTGGTACGTAGTTTTCCATTTATCCAAGGTAGGTTGATATTGAAAATGGGCGAAATCGGACTGTAACCGCGCCCACTTCCCATATAATGGCAATTTTCAGAAATACCAAAACTGCGATATTTTAGTAACTACTGTAGACTATTCGCTCAAAATTTATATTTACAATAACTTTTTCAACAAAAATTAAGAATATTATAAATTTTTGGAAAATGGACGTAGCCACGCCCACTTATGGTTACTTGTGCATATCTTGGCAACCGCTGCACCAATTTCTTCCAAATGGCATACCAAATGGCCGAAAATTTTTAAAATCGGGCAATAACAACGCCCACATCCCATATAACGGTAATTTGGAGAAATACGAAATCTTCGATAAATCAGTAAATATAAAGCTAATTTATTCAAAATTGATGCTCGCAACAATTCTTCACCAAGAAATACGTTTATGATAAAATTTTGGAAAATGGGCGTGGCACCGCCCACTTATGATCACATATGTGTATCATGTATGTACCAAACTCGGTATGGTTATTGTGCTTGCCAAATAAAAGCAGAACGTTGAAAATTATTGAAATCGAACTAAAATTACGGCCGCTTTTCATATAACGGTAAATTTTAGAAATGCTTGAAACTTCAATATTTCGAAATTTAAGGACGCTAATTTACTCGAAATTGATACACCCCGGCTTACCATGTAGCGGTAGCTTTCGGAAAGGTGAAAAACATGCATTTAATACTTGCGCCGGGTATTTAGTGTTCGGCTCCGCCCGAACTCAGACTTTCTTACTTGTTTATTTTGAAGTTGTTCATGTATTTTATATGGCGAAAAATACTTTTCGTATAAATGTATACAATTCTTTAAAATAAATATTTTCTGATCGGAAAACTCTGGTTCTCTACAGGGGACTTCCAATAAACATATTAATTTTTTAATATTAAAGATTTTTTTATCCCCCATTGTATTTTCTGGGGGTTTTGGCAGACCTATAAAATATAATTACTATAAAAAAAAAATTCAAAGAAATAATTGGGTATTATTACTGGGAATCTCCTGAAGTGAAACAAAGCTTTCGGATGGAAAAATATTGATTTTCTAAAATTCTATACCATTTTTATATAAGGTTGTTTTTCTTCATATAAAATACATGGAAAACTTTGAGCGCTTTGAGCGACCTTTAAATATTTTTTGATTTCAAAATAAAAATACTTTGGGTATATGATTTTTCAGCACAGAACATTCCTACGTATGGGGTGAGAGCATAAAAGCTCCGACTTTACTTTTTCATGGGGGTGAAATAACACAAACGGCAATATCGCAAATTTGATTTATTTAATTTCTCGTTGAGCAATAAAGCAAAATATTGCACATACATATGTAGGTAGCCACCCAGTTACATTTGACAAAAAGTAGTACATGAACAAGTTAAATAGACCTATTTGTAAGTATAGAATTTTGAAGTCTCCAAGGTTTTTTCTTAATAGCGGTCGCCCCTCTGCAGGCAATAGCAAACTTCCGAGTGTATTTCTGCCATGAAAAACAGCTTCTCATAAAAATACAATCGCCGTTCGGGTCGGCGTAAAGCTGTAGGTCCCTCCCCTTTGTGTGGCAACGTCATGGCGCACGCCACAATTCGGAGGAGACGCTCGGCCAAACACTAACATATGTGTAGCCCAATTTTCCGTAAAGGACTAGTTCTTCACTGGTTAAAATTAGACTGGTCAGAATTAGACATTTTCTTGCATCGAAAATGTCAGCCTTCGACCAGTCCCCAAGGTATCGGTCTAGAGATAGACGAAAAGCACAGTTTGGCAGTGACAGGGTGGTGTTGTCTTGCAATTCAATAAAAAAAANGACGCTCGGCCAAACACTAACATATGTGTAGCCCAATTTTCCGTAAAGGACTAGTTCTTCACTGGTTAAAATTAGACTGGTCAGAATTAGACATTTGCTTGCATCGAAAATGTCAGCCTTCGACCAGTCCCCAAGGAATCGGTCTAGAGATAGACGAAAAGCACAGTTTGGCAGTGACAGGGTGGTGTTGTCTTGCAATTCAATAAAAAAAAATTTAAAGAACACCACCCTGTAAATGCCCCAATTGCTTCGGCTGTCATTGATTCAAAGTGAACATTTACATGTGTGCAGAAATACTTGCCACTATTTGTTAGCTTTCAGGAGGGTCCGGGTTCAAATTTCGTAGAAGCAACATGGTTGTAAAATGATAAAATATTTTTTTTTTTTCCGAAGTATGAAACACAATCTGTGAAGTGCAGAACGTAATCGTGTTCCAACGAAACAAAAATCTCCAATATTGGACTAGTCCAGGACTATCTTACGGTCACTGTTGAGTGGACCGGTGCTTTTCTAAAAATGGTAGTTGAAACCATTGGCAGGGGAATTTTGAGGAACTAGTGCTGGTAATAATAAGGACTATCTGAGGGCTAACCTAGGGTGAGTCTGAATTGCTGCACGGTTATTATTAATTGGCCAATGTTAGTGAAGCAAGTGATAATAATGCAGANGACTAGTGCTGGTAACAATAAGGACTATCTGAGGGCTAACCAGGGTGAGTCTGAATTGCTGCAGGGTTATTATTAATTGGCCAATGTTAGTGAAGCAAGTGATAATAATGCAGAAATTTCAGCTGAAGATAAAACTCAAAACAAAATATTCTCTGTGTTATATGCTACGAACAGGAACGGCAACTTTTGGTTGATTCACGCAAACATTATAAGGTTTGCCAGCAATGCTATCAACATACATATTAAAGAGCATGCAGATAAAATTCATATAAAAGCGCTATGTCGAANTTCAACATATTAAAGAGCATGCAGATAAAATTCATATAAAAGCGCTATGTCGAATTTGCCGAGCAGTTATTAAAGACTCTTTTCCTATATTTTGTTTGACTTTTCAAAAGTAAAAATATTTTCTGAATATTACTTTCTTCATATGAATAATATCAAAATTTTTGTTTAATGGTATTTTGTATAAACAAAGTTCTTTTTTCTTCTGCCAGTAAACTGTTTTTGTTACAAATAGTATGAATAAGCAATGGGAAATAAGGCACAATTTGTCTTATTTCCAACCAATGCTGGAAATTAAGCAAAACTCAGATGTTGGCATTATTCCCCAATAAAAGTGAAATAAAGAAAATTTTGCGTAATTGCCATTTGTGATTCGCCCCCCCCCCATTTTTTTGTTACACGCATTTTTGGATCACCCTAATGTACATATATACATATGTACTTGTATTTACAAGCTGCAACCCACTTGAATTACTTTCAATGCCACTTGATCAAAACCAAGCAATTTTGTACTAGCAATGTATGTGCATGCGTGTGTAGATGTACATGTATTTATTCACTGTAAAGGGGCATGTGAGCCGTTGTTAAAAGTTATTGCAGCACTTTAAGTCCGAAAGTAGCAACTTACAGCTGCATCTGCAGAATTACAGAGAACACCATTACCGACAGCACGCATTTTGAGCGAAATAAATATTGCATTGATATTGTAATGATCATATATAATTACGGTGACCATCCGTTCTGTTTTTTGCAGGACCGTACTGTTATTTAAAGGTCTGTCCTGCGTAGTTTTTCAAAACAGAAAATCCCCAAAATGTACTAATTTTTTCCAAGTGTCCTGCCTTTGTCCCGCATTTTCTTCGATATTTTAAAATTAACTTTTCCTAATCGAAATAAAAGCAGTGTCGATAACTAATTGATAACTTCATAAGGGTAAGCTGGTTTTGAAGGTTGAACTAGTCAATGCGTTGTAAATATTGTACGGTTATGGACAATGGATGACGAGAAATTGAAGACCAGCATCAAATATATCGATAACACTGTTCTACAAAATTTGTGGTAATCGCTTAAGAAAAAAAATATTTTCCAAGGCAATTTTCTTTTCAAACAAGCGTTTTCGTAATTTTTTCGAAAAACGTGT
>NW_016186573.1:0-4597 GCF_001687245.7 Rhagoletis zephyria | reverse complement strand
TGGTTTTTAAGGGAACCGCATTCCACTTTGTGCAAATAGGCGCGTTCCCAGTATTGAAAATTGTCCAAAATAGTTTGCAAACTGTCACCTTTTTGCGTTCTCGTACCAGAAGAACTTGAAAGGGGGTAATTAAAAACTTGCAAGCAAATAAATCAGCTGATCTCAAACATATGTTCGTGAAAAAAAAAATTATTTACTGCAAATTTTATAACCAATACAATGAAAAACGAATCAAAGTTATTAAGCACAAAATTGTTTGAGTTTAGTTTTAATAAATTTACTACCACTCTACAGTTTTCTTATTTTTGTGGGTGCCAGCTACGATTCCCATATACAATTTATCGCGTGGGCCATTTTTTCCCTCAAATATATCAAAAAAGATAAAAAATACAGCAATCTAAAAGAATTTTGGTTGAATTCGTCAATTTTATTTTGAACGTACATTTGTAGGTACATATGTTTTGGAAAAAAAAGATATTTGGAGGGGATTTTTTTTTTTATGCATTAGGATGTGTCCTCACAAATAGTTTTGAAAAAAATAACTTATTCATGTATCTATTCAATCTGTACCTATCATAAAGTATTAATTTGTAAAAAAAAATACCAAATCGGGAATAATGTGTCAAGCAGACCATAAACAACAAAAGGGAGCCCTGTAGCAACTGTAGAAGTGATCAGCTGTTTTAATGTTTGCAAGTTTCCGCAAATTTTATGTTCACATACTTCTGTGACATTTGTTTCTCTTTGGGAGCGAATGCTGCTAAATTCTAAGAATTTCTGGCGCTAAATAATTTTGGCTGGCGAATATCTACTGGGTATGATCGCTTGGTGTCTCACAAGTCATGTACAAAAACATTTGCTAGTACTAAATAACTATACATAATTACATATTTTTTTAAATGCGTTTTTAAAAATCCCTACACTTAATTCCTTCACGCCTTAAAGGTATCTGTTTTGCAGCAATATTTAAATTAAATAAATGATTGTTAACATGTAAATGAATAATTTAAAAGATAAAGAAGAAAATATACATATTTATGCATTAGGGTGCTGCACCCTCGATGAGAAAAATTTGTATTGCTTTTCCATCGGAATTATAGAATCTCCTATATTTTACGACTTCCGCCAGAATGTTTCAGAAAAATATTAAGATATACGTGAGCTGGACCCACCACCAAAAATCAAGTTTTGTTATTTATAAATAAAATTAAATAATAAGATTTCTGTAGGTATTTTCAAATTGGTCTAGCTCACGTAAATCTCAATATTTTTTCCGAATTTTTTTTTCCAGAAATTTTAAAATATAATAAATTTTACACTTCCGTTGGAAAAACTTCAACTTTTTTGGGTAGGCACCCTAGTATACATATATATCGGCGATGTTTTTGCAAAACCTCCCATCGACCAATTGCAAAACCGACTATTTTACGGCACTCAAATTTTACAGGAGAGCGAAAAAACGGGTTTTCCTTGAAGGCATTACCTCAATACGTAGTATTTTCCCTAGCTATTATTTTACAAATCTGTTGTTTTAATAACGATTTTACGATTCTTATGCATAAATCTCGATGCGTGGAGTTCAAGGTTACCAAATATTATTTTTGTCACAATGGCGATTTAGACGGTTTTTCAGCTGGTCGATGGGCGGTTTTGCAAAAATATCGACGATATGTATTTATATTTCGAGGACTAACCGACAAAAAGATGTAAACGAATTTTTTTTCAAAATTTTATTTTTGTAGCAGGTATGTTCCCAGAGCGTTTAGGTGCATTTCTGAACCAAAAATAAAATTAAAAAAAAAAATGTCGCTTACGTCTTTTTATGTTAAAAATTGTTGATGGCTTCAGAAAAACACAAGCAAACAAGCAAGCAATTGGCACAGTCGTACCTAAAAACGTGTAGCAAAAAAGCAACCGAAAAACATAATGGTTTTTCAAAAAGGAATTATAACTAAAAAAACAGTCGTGCAAATTATCCTCAAAACTCGCTCTCGCCTATGCATCCACTTACAAGGCAAATCAAACCGCATTCATTATCCTTCATTTTTGAGCACTACTACGATTCAATCAAGCACGAATATACATATAAGTAATTACATAATATTACACTGTTGTCGTAGGATTTGAGAACACTTTTGGAAAAATCGACCGTGAAAAATTCGGCCGCCCCACACTGTTCCACCAAAAGCCGGAGAGAATCTAAACTTGTCGAACTCTGCTGGACATGCAGAAAATCGCGTCCCGGGATGTGAGCATCGCTCGTCATAAAACATGATCCCATGCAGTTATCGAAACTTTTACTTGGAAGTGGAATCGAAATAAAGTATCGATACCTGAAATATATCGGATCTAAGGTATCAATACCTACGCGTATCGATAATTTTTTATGAAAGTCGAGTGCATTTTTTAGCAAGTGCACAGTTAAAATTTTGAAAAAAAATTTAAAAAATTCAAAAATGTTTACTAAATTCCCCAAATTCAGGCGATTCATACTAGGAATAACAGTGGGGAAAATCGACGCAAAATTTTTCTTAGTATCGTGACCACCTCCCAGCTTTTGTGATGGTTTCGATGTACCAGACGAAATAAAAAAATCGATTTTTGAATCGATATGAATCGAAATAAAAATAATCGATGCAGGATCGTTAAAAAATATATCGATCTCTCAATATCGATTCATATATATTGTCAAATAACGTCTTTTACTTAATTTTTATACAGAAACAAAACACGGTGATCTGACTAAATTTTTATTGTAAGTAATTTTTAAAACCTTTCAATACTCAGATTTATTCAAAAGATATCTAATTGCTAACTATCCGTAAATAGTTTTAAAAAAATTTAAGATACGGGTTTTCTATATTAAGAAACGATATGATCACTCAACGGAAACTTTATAAATTCTTAAACCATTTTAAAAATGCCCTGTGCAAACAAACACAATGCAAGGGTAGTGTTTAATGCCCAACGTGGTCATTAAAATTTTTGTTATTTAACGCCGAATGAAAATTCATCATTAGCCCATATTAAGAAAATGGTAAATTTTTTTCGAAATTTTGTATTTTGTTTATTACAAATGGGAAAAATTTTATGTTTTACTTCCAAATTAATTGTTTTAAAGAAGTGTATTATATAATGAAGCTTACTTACATAGCTTATGTTTTGAATGCAGATGTTTTTTAATTTTTTTTTGTCGTTTTTGCTAAAAATTTATGGTAAAAATTTGCCACAAAGCTGAATACATACTAAATTTTTTTTTAATATAGAGTAATTAAGGAGCGCAAAATTTTTATGAAAATTTCCATAAAGTTTAGAATTCGAATTTTTGGAGTTTTTGTTTGTATAGGCATATACTATAATTTTATAAGAAGTTATTGGATAAATCGAATGTCGATTCTCGAATTTTTCGTATCGATTCACGCATCGAATCGAAACTATGAAATTGAAAAAAAAAAATCGAATTGGAAAGGCTCGATTAATCGATTTTAAAACGGCATCTTTAATATGTACATCAGTCAAAATCGACACAAAATCATGTTCCGAGCCTCATTTTTATGGCTGATTGGAACACCCGATAGTCTAGAACTCACATCGATTCGATTAAAATTTACATTCCGTTCTGGAGGCCATGACTTGTACTATTCGACTTCCAGTTGTGCACCCTTGTTCGAGCAGTGGAAAACTTTCCAATGCAAACCGAGTTCGTTGCTGTGGAAGGCAAATGGTGGCGCTTTGAATATGGTGTTTTACAATCTCTAGTCATTGGATTATACAATAATTGACAAAAAATTAGAAAAATATGTATTCAATACATTGTTCCAAAACATAGGACTAAGTAGTGTAATAAACTAAAACGTAAACTAAAGAGGAAAACCAAATTTTTTATATTCCGTACAGCCGTCCTTTAAATTAGCAAATTGAAATAATTGAATATTCTTATTTGAAATTCTTGTACTTCTTATTTGGCGACTTTAGCCAAATAGGTATAGTCGTTGTGCTTACGTTGCACGGCTATGCTCAATTCCGACTCTTGCGTCCTCGTTCGCGCACTCCTGGCAACGTGAGCAACCCGATTGCCAGATGCGGCAACCAATCCGAGTGGAGACTTGGGTCACGGAAGAAAGAGAGGGAGTTTCGGTGAGGCCACTCCGACTTATTCGGTTAGGTGCGCTGCAAGCAGGTGTCTGTCTATATATACGTTATTTGGTTGCGAAGCGACCCCCGTCCCAGCAATGGGTTGTGCGCTGAGTTTGGGACCCGCCACGTAAAAACAAGCTCGAATGAAAAAAAGAACAAAGCCTCCGATGAGACTCCCCTTTTGATGACGACTACGTCCAATGTTTAAAGGACTACGATTTGACGGCATGCAGCTGGAATGTCCAGACCCTTAATGGGCAAGGTACCTCTGCCCGGCTGGTTAATTTAGTCGTAAGGACAAAGTTTGACATTACCGCCATCCAAGAAATGCGTTGGACGGGGCATGACAAAATATGTCTGGGGCCTTGCGGCTTCTACCACAGCTGCCACGAAAAGGAGCGCAAATTTGGTGTTGGATTTGTGGTGGGAGAAAGGCTTCGTCGTTATTTGAATTGGCTCA
>NW_016186572.1:0-4597 GCF_001687245.7 Rhagoletis zephyria | reverse complement strand
TAGGAAGATTATTATTTGTTTTATTTATATTGCTTATTGGTAATTTATTATATTTTTATTTTTTTAATTCTCGCAGCCATTTTATGTGAAAATTGTTTCATTGAGTTTGCGTTTCGCATTAAACTCGCTTGCTGGTTGCCCAGTTGGCTTACCTTAAATGATATTTTACAGGCAATTATCGACATATTACAGGCCCAATTAAGCATGCCACATTGTATGAAAATGAAATGGAATAAATACTTTCCATACAAATACACGTATTATTGGACACATATATGTATAATATTGTAATGTATGTTTATGTCATTAGTTGCATTTTTTTGTAAACGAGTGACAAAAGAACACTCAACTCGGGTAAAATTTCCCTTAAGCTACTTAAGCAATCCTGTTGGTATGTGGCTAGTAAAATCTGATTAGATTAACGGAATTTAGCTAGAAAAACCAATGGAAATGAGTAACTATATTTAAAATATAAATCATGTATATAAGGAAACAAAACCTGTCCTCTCCACTTCCCCATTAACAATTCACAATAGAGCAGTTTTTCACTTGACAACACTAAGTACCCTTCTGGTCGCGTATTTTTTAACCGACCTGGCTGAACTGGGATAAATAGCCGAGTTTGTGTTGTTGCTTTGCGTGTACTACGTTATTTAAGCGAGTGTTCTTTTGTAGCTCGGTTGCAAAAGAATGCACCTATTATTAAAATTATGAAAGCACCGCATTGTGGCAACCACAGCTGCTTTTGTCTGCGGGCGTAACTTTTAATGCCACAGGTATGCAAGTAGATTTCTTTAATGCATACATATATTTTGTTTTCCTACCATTCTGTTAATAATTCGACTTTTGTTTGTCTGTACTTAAATGTGGGGAAAAGAAGGCTTAAATCACAATAGAAATTTCTGCCACTTTTTGTTATTTACACACACTTATATGTTTTACAAATACACTATATACATGCTGATATGTTTCATATTTATCCATTGTTATGCTATTCGAGCGCATAAATAAATAATATCGATATGAAATTACCAATTCATAAAACGTTCCGTTGCATTTTTGCTTGCCAAGTATTTGCTCGCATTTGGTAATTTGTTGTGTTTGGCCAAGTAGAATAACAAAACAATAAATCTTCATTAACACACAAATACGCGCAAATCAGTATCGTAGAAAGAGCTGCTTTTGACTAAGCACGTTCCACAGAATTAAGTTCATTCATACTTATGTATGTACATATGTACGTATGTAACCTATATAAGCAATTCAGTAATTATGTATATATTTGCAAAACTGTTTTTACTACTTATTAGTAGTCGTTACTCTGTTTGGTTGTATACATACATACATACGTTTAAAATTATTACACTTGATAGCAGAACAAGCAACGGCATGTAAAATGAAGATTAACAAATTTTGGAAATATTTCATTGTGATTTATAAACCACACTACCCTACTTAGAGACATTTACGTTGGTGGTATTAAGTTTTTGCCCAGTAAAATTTTCCAAAGCATAATTTTCTAGAATATATCAATCCTCTAACGAACACCCAAATTTGCTTTTTGCGGGGTTTCTTGAAATAAGGGTCAAATAGACCCTATCAGGGGGGAGCTAATGGGCTAAAATGTTCTACGAAAATATTTCGCATAAAATTTAACTATATATTTCATAATCTTTCATTTTGCCATTTTTGTAACTCTTTTGAAAACTACTTCGAGCTGTACATGAAAACTTTAGTAGGCCATAAAACAAAAATACGAGCTAAATTTTGCAAATCCATCGAGTGTTTTATTACTGGATATGTATACTTTTTTGTTTAGGTCAAATCTAACTCTTTTAACCGAAAAGTTCAATATGAATGAATATAAAAAAAAATATTAAAACAAACTTTTATTTAATATGTGCACCAGAAAAATTAAATAAATCAAGGTTTCTGAGCTCTAANTATTAATATTTTATTATTTTTTAGGACGTATGTTAAATAAAAGTTTGTTACAAATTTTTTTTACATTATTTTTTTCGGCTTTAGCCCAATTCTGTACCGGTGACAAAAATTTTTTTCTGACAAATTTAGATTTTTTTCGTAATAAAAACTGTGACAGGAATTTGTCACTGATAGAGAATGGAACCGTTATTATATGCGCAACTTAATAAATAAAATTTATTTTTCAAGAGACAGTCCAAACTAAACCAGGAACTTTTGGCGCAATTTTAAAATTGTATATCTAGCCAACCACCACATACAAAAAAATTAGCTTCAGATTAAAAAAATTAAAAAAAAAACAAATTAAAGCAATTTACCTTGCCACATTTAAGAATTATGCACATACAACTCTTGCAACGAAATATAGAATTTGTGAGCATTTATACAAAGCCACTTTTCTGCTTAAAAGTGAAATGAGAATGAAAACCTCCTAACAAAGAATGCAACACAGTGACACTGAGCAGCATTAACGCGCGGAGGCAGTGAGTCAGAAGCGGATGCAAAAGCAATGTAAAAGCGCATAAAGCCCATTGTTCCCATTTTCATGGCCACAAGCTTGATTGTTGTAAGCTGCCACAGTCATAAACAAGGACAAGAAAAGAATTTCGTTAAGTTGTAGAATTGTGCTTGCACGCGAAGAAATACATTAAAAAATAAAGTAATACAAACATTTTTGTTCACAGTAGTTACTCGTATGTAAAGAAGATGGTCTAGATGCTGGAGGCAGCCTACCTTGAAAAGACGTACTTACCGTACCGTACTGGAAAAAACTTGCGGCATACACCCCTGTACCACCGTAACCTACCACTTTAATATCAGAAAATAAAAGCTCATTAAACTTTAGCCAAGGAAGTATTTCGATTCGAAAGCAATTTCAATTTTTTTTTTAATTTTTTGTCACAACTTCAGAATTTACAATCGTATCTTATAGTCTATTTCCACGAAAGGGTTAACTTCGGTTAAGAGCCCAGAAAAGTTCAAATAATTCCAACATGGGGTGTTCGGAAAGATTTTCTTTTAAGTTTTGCCTCTTTCCTTTCCTTTGCTTCTACTTAATAGGTGGAACCACCCTCTTCGAGTTGTAATCTCCGTTTTTCAAACGGCATAAGCTGCAGTTAAGGCTAGGTGGAAATCAACTATTAGAGCGAATTGCAGATAAAAAAATTTAAATGGCACTTAACCCTCCAACGCATACGAAGCCAAATAGGGTGTCACTAATATGGCAATTCTTTCCCACCTAACGAGTGGTTTAAAAATATATTTACCTAATTAAATGCATTTGCAAATGTAACCACGAATAACGGGATGTAATTGGTTTGCTTATGGTTACATAACATTTAAATATAACCTCAATTTTGTGTGAACGTCTATTCATGTGCGCGGAACTCAACTGCAAAAAAAGAAAAACTAATGAAAACCAGAAGAGTTGTTCTTGTAAAACAAAAAATATTTTCTTAATTCACACATTCTCATCTGTGTCAAACAATAAATGGTTTACCACTACCCAAATGTTTTCTATTGTTTTCATACAATTTTCCATTTGTTTCTTTGCAAAATAAAATGTTAAATAAAGACGAGGAGTCGTTTTTCTTTCGACATAGGTTTATTGATACGTAAATAGCGTGCTTTTCATAGTTAAAATTTTTTTATTCATCTCCATCATAATTCATGCAGTAGAGGGTTAAGCTGAATTTTGCCATTTAGCTTCCGTAGATTTTCAGATCACTTGTCTTTAAATATGCCAAACAAGTGGCACCACTGTTGCTCTTTCATTGAAATTGTTGCTGCATGTGTTGGTTTGTTTACCTTTTTATGCTGAACAGCTGATTGTTGCTTGACGTAAACACAGGGTTGCATAACTAGTATTAAAATAGTCAATATTGGTAATTTAAATACAGTTTAAATATTTGATCTGAGAATGAATTTTTGACGTTAATAAACAATCTCTACTTAAATAGCTCTTCTGAAATTGGGTCTTACAATATGATATAACGTCGACGATTTTGTCTCGAGGACACAATTTAGTACTTACCCATCAGATATAATTTCCTACCAGCTAAAGTCGGTACACTAAATTTTACAAAAAATCATTAAACTTTTGAAAACTCTTATTGCTGCCAAAAAAAAAAGGAAAAACCCACCTCTAGGTCTGGTCAAAAAAAAATGTTTTTTCTGAAATTTCCTTGCAAAAATACTCTAAACTCAGGGGTGTACGAGGATTTTATTTATTTTTTTGTTTGTTTTCGTGTAATGTAAGACGGTTTAATATACATACATACTTACATATTTAAAATCAGCAAAAAGCACAAAAATAGGTTGTTGTTACCGAAGTCACACAGAATCGCAAAAACCACAACAATAACACCTTACTATTACAATAAACCAATTTTAATTTCTAATTAGTTTTAAGAATACCCGCACTAATGACTTTTGGTACGCACCTTTTTAAATTTACGGCAGAGGTAATTTCACTGCAACAATTTATGCTGTCATCGCAGCGGATATTGCTGCCTTGATGATGCCGAGTTGAGGCCGAAATCGCTGGCTTCGGATGCGGAAAGCTACCTACGAGCTGCTCTTGGGACTACGTTTGGTGTTTTAATCAAAATCTGTA
>NW_016186571.1:0-4597 GCF_001687245.7 Rhagoletis zephyria | reverse complement strand
AAAAAAAAAAAAACTGTTACTAATCGATTTACAGCCCTTACTTAAGTTATCAGTAAGGATTTTCATGCGGCCGAGCGGCCATCTTGACCCTGTCCAATTGGTTCATAACCTCCTTGCAGGCTTTCGAGAAGTTTGCTGACACTCCTCAATGACGGCGAAGTACTTTTTTTCTATCCATGTAGGCTATAACCATTTGGCGGAATCAGTCGGTCTCCTTCGAGAGCGGTAGGAAGTACACACATACTTACATAAATCTTAATAGAGAGTTATGTAGCCACCCTGCAGGGAAACAGCGGATTAGTGAATCAAATTTCGATTTCCGTACTAGATCTGAACCAGTCCAATTGCAACTAGATCTCCCCCAGTTGAAAAGCAGCGAAATGTGGTACTTTAAAAAAACTGTTTTATTTAGTTTTTTTTTCATTAGAAATCTATATCTAAGGTGACGGTAAAGATAAAAAGTCCTGGACTAGTCCCGAACTGGCTTGAACTAATCCAGAATCAGAATTAGTCCCGAACTAACGCCGCAAAAGTATCGAACTAGTCCTAAAATGGACCCGGAATTATGCCGAAAATGTCACGAAACAGTCTCGAGCTAAATAGTACTTATGTACTATATCAACTAGCGGTGTTGCCAGAATAGCTGATTACATTTGTTTTCATTTGTACTCTTCCTGAAATCATCTTGGCTCACGCGCGCAAAGTTGTTTAGACATCAAAAATCTTTTTTTTTTTCAGAACTACAAATTTGGCTTTTACTTATTTAAATACAAATAGACAAGAGTGTCATCTAGGGTGTCAAATTATTGCTAAGAACCTAAGCACTAGGCCACACATAAGTAAAAAAAAAAAAAAATTCGTCACAATCCAGAAGTTTAATTTAGGAGGAGAAAAATTATGAGCATACGCACCTAATTTTATAAATAAATACATTACTATATGCAAAAAATAAAACGAGGAGAATATTTAGGTTTTTGTTTTCTTCGAAGCTTTTAACTAATTTCAAATTTTGCTTTGGCATTAAAAAAAAAAAATTTTGCTCTACACGTGCCTAGGTACATATATAAGTATATATCTTACATATAGTATGTATGTATGTACATTAGGGTGGAGCTTAAAAAACTAAATTTTGCGATTTCGAAATTCTAATAGTGCGGAAAAATTGGTTAACATGAGCCTATTGAAGCGCTTTAAGCCGTTTTGCGATCGGATAATATACTTTTATACTTTTGTTTAAAAGATTTTCTAGAAAGAACTTAAGTATGCAGTTTTGCAGCCCATTAAATTTTAATAATCATTTTTCCCTAACAAAAAATAAACAAAAAAAAAATGAAAAAATCAACGCGATTTTTTAGCAACTTCAAACTTTTTCGTTAAATTTATTGGGCTACAAAACTGCATACGCAAAATCTGTCTAAAAAATATGTAAAAAAAAATATAAAATAAGCATGATGATGAGGAATTTTAAAAATTCTTCCTTGGGGCCAACGTAAATATTATCAGAATTTCGGAGTCGAACAATTTATTTGTTTGCTCCACCCTAATGCAAATACATACATATAAACATTAAAATGCTATCTACGTAGGCATAAATAATTCTATTTCAGCCTATTTGTAGAAACGTGCTTTTATTTCATTTAAAATAAATTAATTTTATTTGTGCAAAAGAGCGTGCCGAAAACGAAAGCGTCAAACACGAATAAGCGCTGTGTTGAGGCGCCGATGCGAAACGCTATATAGTACAATAAACTATATGTACATATTGACACTTTGACCGTTATGGATGATTAGCTCTGTAAAATTGCCAGACGACAACAATAAGAAATACCAAAAATTAGAGGCATAAAAAAATCTTTAGAATACATATAATAAAAATAAAATTTAATTGAGATGAATAGTAGTTTATTATTCTTAATAATGAAAACGTATAAAAACAGTTTTAGCGCGCCTGAAAATATAAACATATAAACATACATACATTCATATCGTTACCTATAGGTGAAAAGTTTCCAAGTCCATTTTTTTTGAAATTATTCGGGAGAGGCGAAAAATGGATGTAATTTACAATTACCCGTTATTCTGCATTTAAAACAAAATTTTGAAAAAAAGTGAACTTGGCCCCTTTTCTCATTTAGGTAGCGACATGTACATAAGTATGTAAATTGCTGTTCGCGAAGTGATGATTTTTATCATTCACTGTGTGTAATTTTCTTTAATTTTCACTGCCCCTCTTTATAGAATGCAAAATGGCCCACTAACTGGCGCTGCTATAACCCTAAATACATACATATATCTGAACACGTGTATTTGATTCCCACAGTAATGCTAATTACTGAAAACAATATTTTATTAAACAAAAGTCATCTAGCTTTTGAATGTCAACTCGAATTCATATCGAATAATTAAAATTAAAACAAAATGCTCTAGCACGCAATGTATAAATAAATAAATTGTACATTAGACTGACTTTATGCTTTTCCGAAATATTTTGGCGGAAGTTCTAAAATATAATTCATTTTATAATTCCTATAGAAACACATCGCTGATATATATATATATATTTTTTTTTTGTTTGAAGAGTGTACATCTATATACATATATATGTATTAGAGGGCTGCATGAATTCATTCAAACTTCAGATTCAGTTATTCAAGTTTTGCCTGTACCAATCTTTGAAAAAAGTTAAAAAACAGCATCAAAAATCTCATTATTACGATTCCGTTAAATTTTATTTTTTTTTATTTTTATTTTTTAGATATTTTTATGTAAATTTTTTAAGCTTAAACCTTTTTGTCACTTGAGAGGATTTTTTCAAAAAACATCTTTAAGAAACTATTTTTAGTCATAAAAAACTAAATTTTTGGAGGTATTTTCAAATCGGTCCAGCTCGCTTAATTCTTCCGAAATATTTTGGTGGACGTCTTAAAATATAATAGATTTTATAATTCCAATGGAAAAACTGTACCGATTTTTTTTTTGTATGGGGAGTGATGCGGTCTATTTATTGTACATACATACATATGTGCATGCAAAATTTTTTTTTTGGATATTCATACAAAAAATTTTATTTTATTTCAATTCAATTTATTTTCACTTTGTTTGAATATTGTAATGACAACACATATTTATATCAGAATAGGTATTCACTCAAATTTAAAAAAAAAATTTGAAGCCAAAATCATTCATTCGAATAATTCATAAGCCGTTTTGAATGAATTCATGCAGCCCTCTAGTATGTAAACATTCACTAACCGGCTATTAGAGGGACTCACTTTGGCTAGGATTGTTCCTAATATCGACGAATTTAAAATTTTGTAACTGATGACGAAATTGAAGTTAACCCTGTAGGACAGCCAGCCAAAATACTTTAATGAACAAAAAAAAAAATTGAATTTAACTTAATTATAAATAGCAACAAAATAGTTGCCCTTGATTGCAGTTGGGTTGTCTAATGAAAAAGTGAAAAAAACATCAACAGTAAACACGGCAAACTTAGCTCCGGAAAGCTGGAGTCGCTGGTTCAAATTCGAATGAATTCGAAGAAGGAGGCTGATGAGGCTATGGTATTNGCTAAAATAGTGCTGATGACAATACATTTTTTGTCGGTTAGAATTTGTTTTACACCCAGCAAACAATAAAGCGATAACAACCACATACTTCAACACTAAGAGAAACACAGTCTACAGAACCAATTTGAAAATAATTTGAAGCAACAGTTCGGGCACTTAAGGATTTGGGCCCTGAAAGGCCACTGGTTTTAGCGTTTCAAGAAGATGCAATGACGATGATGTGCCGATTGGTTTGTGACACAACGATCGGTGCTCCGTGCCCTTTGGTTTTTGGCACCCAATGACAAATCGTTGCCAGAACTCTCTTTTGGTAGAAAGTATGTCGATAGCTTTCCTCCAAGGGCTTAAAGAGTGACAAGGGTGGTTTTTATAACAAAAATACGTAAAAGCGGTCAATTGTATCCCAAGCATTATCGGCCTATAGGCCTGACCTCGTTTATATTGAAACCTTTTGGACGTTTGCTCGCCCAAATTTTAAGGAAAGGGTCTTTTCCTAATCGAACACCAAGAAACAAACAAGTGGAGTTAAAAACGGAAAAGACTCTAAATTACGGAGAATCGAAAGCCTTCTATAACGTCAATCGGCGTTGATCGTGTCATTCGTCATTGGATAATCAGTCTTTTGAATTGCCGAACAGTGGTTTCTGAGAAGGGCGCGACAGTGATCTCAAGGAGGGTGAACAAAGACATCCAACAAGGTGGCGTCCTCTCTCCGTTGATATGGAAATTAGTGGATAATAAGATACGTAATACTCGAGCTGAGGCGTAGGGCATCTAGGCTAACTGCATATGTAGATAATCTAGCCATCATTAAGTCGGGTTGAGGTCCGAGCTCGATGAGTATACTATTCGAGATGTCACTGAGGGAAACTTGCAGGCCATTGCATAATTGGAGTCCATTAGATGGGACTTATTTAAAATCTCTATCTGGTAACTTTAGTAGCATAAAACTTTGCCAAAAAAGCCGGCACTAAGACTTGAAGTTACAGGACAGTTTACACAATGACTCTTTGGCCCCAGCAATTTAA
>NW_016186570.1:0-4598 GCF_001687245.7 Rhagoletis zephyria | reverse complement strand
TACAGTAAAAATTAATTTCTTCTCGTCATAACTTCAACAAAATCGCAACCTAACGAAATTTTATATTTCAACTTTCTTCGTAAATTCCAAGGCTTAAGCTATTTACTTAATTTGGTAGATCTTTAAGAATTACACTGAAATTCCTATTACAACTTCGGCCACCCCTCTTATCTGCCTATTCTCCACAGCAACAAATTGAATAGTGCTGTATTGAATCTTCTTTTCATTAAATATTTATTAAGTTTGTATGTATGTGTGTCAACAACCGTCCAATTTGTAGGCCTTCCCTTTCGCCCCCGTGTTGGCTTATACATACATACATACATACATAGTTCCTACACGAAGAAGCAGTGCATTCAGCAAATTTTAAATCGCTAAAGCGCATTGCTTTTGCAAATAAATTTTACATTTCAATTCCGAAATGTAAACCACAGCCACTTCAAAGCCGGCAGGCAGAAAGAGCGCGCAAAACATTCGGCAGCTACAATCACAGCCGTACGAAGTACTACACAACAATCGCACAATCATAGCTGCAGGAGCGTAAAAAGCGCTTTGTCCTCGTTACCCAGCTGGGCATATGCCGTACGAAGGCTGGTTATTTAGCTAAGTTCAACCAACTTTTTGCCTACTCGCCTATATATGGCGGTAAACACAAGCACACAGTTACATATATACATATGTATAAGTGGTACTAGTATCATGGATATTTTCTTTTCAATATGCACTTTACAAGCAAACATAAATCCATTTTGCTTTTATAGGCACGCGACCATAAAAAAACTATGAAAAATTAGTTGAAAAAAAAACAACGAAAAAAGCTACACCAAACTAAAATGAAAATGAACAGCAGTGAAATTGTGAAAAATGAAATAGAACTAAATTGCGGAAAAATAGAAAAAAAAGCAAGAAATGTAGGCGAGATTTAGTCTGTGTTCTGATATGAACTGAGCTTGCTGCAACGACACCAGCATTTGATAAGGACATCGTCACTGCAGCGGCGGGAACCGAAAACGGAGAGGATGCAAGCGGGGCTATCAAAATGCAAGCCAAATACCGGCTACAAGAGTTTGTTGTTTTTTTTTCTCCTCCGGTTTTTGGCTTGTTCAGCGGAGCAATGCACTGGCTGGCGGTGAATGCCACAGTGACTTACAGCGCTGCAATTTTCCAAATTTACATAAAGATGCATAACTATCTACATACATACAAATGTATGAATATGTATACACAAGTACGTTTGCACATACATCTATATACATACATAAGTATTTGCGCTTGTGTCTGTGCAGTTACAAAAACGAGCCGGAGGCTGCAAACTGAGCAGCATAGCCAGCCAGCCACAATTCAAGTTTTCAAGCAATAGTTGGAAAAAATTAATATCAAACAGCTTGAAAAATGGAAAAAGAGAAAATGTTGTAAAAAATGTAACTATGCAGGAATTTCATAAATCCTGGCACTGTTGCTTTTTGCACCTCTTGTGCGTTGTGAAAAGGATTTGGGTGTAAAAAAAAGAGTATGGCAGGCGTAACCACAAAAATGCATGCATAATCAGCAATGTGTTGATGGACAGTTATAAATTACGCGCGAAAACGCCTGAATATATGCAAAAAACGGCTGATTGTGATATGTTTATGTATTTACTTTGCTTTTGCTCGTTAAAGTGCTACGAGTATAAATAGAAGCGGAGGTGAAAAAGCCGATAATGATTTAAGAGGATTAAATATTATGCAATAATTTAAAGTAGATCAGTTAAATAAGGTTTATGTATTGATAGTTGTAATTGATAAGTAGCGAAGATTTTAACATATTAATAATAATGACTTTAGACAAATCCGCCGATTTTCCTTTTTAACGAAGATCCGTGAGAGACTAAGAAACTTGGACATTTAAAAAATGTCTTTTCATAACTTGCTGGGCCTCCTTGAACTAGCCTACCTGAAGAATAATGTAATAAAATTGCAACAGATATTAAAGAAAAATTAATATCGGAGATCTTTTCAGAATTTTTGTCTTTCTGTCTGTCCGTCTGTCTGTCTGCCTGTGAATGGAATCGAATGCAGTTTTCAACTATGCATTGCTAAAGGTTTAACTTAAAATAAAGGAAAAAAATAATAATTAGAGAGTTGCCACCTGTTTGAAAATCGCAGTTTAGGTAAATTGATAAGATAAAGTAAGTATTGCAATATGGCTGTCAAAAGAAAGCGGTTTAAAAAGACTTAGAGTCGAGAATTTGTTTGGTAGAAGGTTGCCACCTGTTTGAAAATTCCCATTTGATTTAGTTGATTACATAAATAAAAATATTGCAATATGGGCATCAAACAAAAGAGTTTTAGGACAGTGTACTGCCAAAAATATGTTTGAGGAGGGTTGCCACTTGTTTGAAAAAATTTTTTGAATTTTTAAATGGATAAAATAAGTAAAATATTACAATACGGGTACCAAACTGTAGAGGTTCAACACAGTTTACTGACGAAAATATTTTTGTAGCGAGTTGCCACGTATTTGAAAAATTGTATTCAGTTAAAGTGATAAGATCAGGTAAATGCTGAATTAATACAGCTTTGAAGAAGTAACTTCGAAAATATCTTAACTAATACGCTTCTTTAAAAAAAAAAAATAATGTACGTTTAACAAATCGAAAACTTATTTGAAAAAAGCTCCCAAATCTATTTTATTTTTATGAATGAATCCCTAAGAGTTTTGGGAGAAAGTAACAACACAAAAAATACTTTTAAGGCGCAGTGAAGCACGCCGCGTATTTGCAAGTACCAAATAAAATTTTTAAAAGTCGTCATAAAGTCAGAACAAACAAACAGTCTAAAATGAACAAAAGGCGCTATGGAAACTTTTTTCTATGTTTAAAAAAAATTTAGATACATTTTCTTATTTGAAGTATTGGCCCTTAGTGCTTGTACATTACCGTAGTCACTGACATGCGAGCGGCGTGAGCTGGCAGGTAAGCAATCAAGCAGATTTGGGAACGGTGGGGAATTTCGATATTTAATTCGTATTAAATTTTACAAAATTCAGCACCAAAAAGCGTGCACTTAATTACTTGCTTACCAGCACAAGTCACTCGCATGCCACGGCGTATGAGTGACAACAATGGCTAGTATTAATATCAAAATAAACGTTTCGAGTCGCTGCAACTTTTTCGGTTAAAAAATTTATTGTTACGCTTCCAAGCAACAAAACCATCACTTACTAAAATATTTAATTTAAATATTTAAAATAACGCTAAATTTGTATTTAGTTGGGTAGATTTTTAGAAATAAAGTTGTAATAATTTAAGCTAAGGCGGTACTCTAGGTAGAAATAATCTTAGAATTGGTAACTCAAAAATATCTTTTCAACGACTAGAATACTTTGAAACCGAGTCATGCATAAAAAAGTTAAATTTTGGCTGTTATAAGGACACTGCTCAAAGTAAACTTTTAAACTAGGGGGAAACCAATCCAGTCTAGTGTACATACATATATACAAATTGATTAATATTTGTACATATGTACAATATTTTCATTTATTTCACTTGTAAATTGGAATACTAATTGACTAAAATGTAGCCATGACATTGGGGTTTTAGAAATTAAATTACATTCACATTAAGTGTGTAACAAAGTTTGCCAAATCTGCAGCCTGCCAGCTATCCAGTCAGTCTACTAAAACCCCTCGCTGCGCGCATATGCCACAAACGCCACATCTGTAATTGTGGCATTGAATTTGTGGCTTTGCATTGCACGGTTTGTGTGTTCGGTGCACAAAGGGGGAGAAATGAAAATTAGCAGACGCTTAATAATTTGCCATTGCCGGCTGGTGGAAGGGAGACTTGCTATGGGAAAATAACAACAACGCATTGCACTTAATAGCAACAAAAACAACAACAGAAGCAAGTATATGTAATAAGTAGTTATGGCACTTCCAACACAAAATTGCACGTTTGTGAATAAGTATGTTGCACTCAACACTTAAAATATAATTATCGCTCATACGATGAACACTTAGCTGGCAAATGGTTGAAACACCTCAAAAAGGTAGGAAATGCTGCGATACATTTGTATTTGTTAATACACATGTCGTACTAATATGCACACATGTACACACATAGTATATATATAGCCAATATGCATTTGCATTCGTGTGTGAAACTGTTTTGAAATTTACGCGGCGGATTTTCCGTACTTTGCTTAGTTGACTAAAACTGCAAAGTTACTAGTCGCACACACAGACACCCTTGACATCCTGTCTGCATTTGTGGATTTGCATTTGCATTTCGCCGTACTATGTACCGTCATCAGTTGATTGGTATACATAGAACATATGCATGAATTTAAACGTATGTATGTATGTTGGTACATATGTGAAGGAAAAATAAAAGGACTATTTACTCTAATAGATAATTACAACTCGATGCTGGCTCACAACAGGCGGATTGACAATATTTTCGCATAAATGTACAGTGGTGGTCACTTAGTTTGAGACAAACATAAACAATGAAGTTTTGTATTATTTTAGGCCTTTTCTCAAGAAAAAATAAATAGTTTTAGACACTTAAAGTTACCTAATAAAATTAAAATATGAAAACTAGAACACCTAAATCTAAT
>NW_016186569.1:3834-4598 GCF_001687245.7 Rhagoletis zephyria | reverse complement strand
ATCGTAATCCTTGTTTAATTCTCTATAAAATACGTGGTTCAGAAAAAAGGGGGTTTGTCAAGAACTATTTCACAAGCTTTTATTTAACTTCACTTGTATGTATGTATGTGTCTTTATATGTCCTGGAACTTTGCAGTCAATATTTAACAAACTTCCCGATGAGCTACAGACTTAAAACTTCAAACTTAGCTCAGAACTCGAGGACAATNTAGGTGGCGCAGGAGTCGAGATATTTGTAAAACCCGCATTTATGGTCTGATTTGGTTCGTATTTAGAACATATATTACGTATATGAAAAGAAATAAATCCGAAAAAAAAATTAGCCGATAGGTGGCGCAGGAGTCGAAATATTTGTAAACCCCGCATTTATAGTCTGATGTGGTTCATATTTTGAATATATATGACTTATATGAAAACAAATAAATCCACAAAAAAATTTGAGGACAGGCGGCGCAGGAGTCGAGATATTTGGAAAAACCGTATTTATGATCCGATTAAGTTCACATTTAGAATGCATATTTCTTACATGAAAAGAAATAACTACACAAAACATTTTGCCAGTTATGTGGCGCGTGAGTCTATATAACTAAAAATTCGGCATCTGTGCTCAAATTTGGTTTATGTTCAGAATAGGTGTATTACCTATTTAAATTGAAATATATTGAAAATTTTGTTTGTTAAGGTCAAATGTAGTATAATATTAACTGCAAGATTTCAAAAGACTAAAAAGTAGAAAATAAAATTATAGTTAAAAAACTAAAAAA
>NW_016186569.1:0-726 GCF_001687245.7 Rhagoletis zephyria | reverse complement strand
TGTTTAGCCCGTTTCTTTAGCTTTAAAACGACGTTAAGATGAAGTCTGTACGATGAGCAGAACCCGAGATATAACGATTTGAAGAAGTACATGATTAGCCAGAATCACGAAAATATGCAAATTTTGAGAGATCATATCTCCGAAGAAAAAAATATAAAAAAATCCTCGAACACGTGTTAGCTTATTTCATGTATAGAACCCATAAAAAAATTTTAAGCGAATCCCTCCGACTTAAAAAATATGGTTAATTTCTGAAATTTACCGTTATATGGTAAGTGGCAATAATTTTAGTCCGATTTTAAAAATTTCCAACATATTGCTTTTTTGCGCCAAGGTTGCTTAATGTGTAGAGTTTGATAGAAATCGATAAACCGGGTACCGACATAAACATACATATGTAGGTGTAAGTGGGCGGCGCCACGCCCATTTTCCGAAAATTTCCCGAAAAATCATTTTGTGCTATGAGGTCATTGCATATATCGATTTTCAGTAAATTAGCTTAAATAGTTACTAATTTATCGCAGTTTGCGTATTTCTGTAAATTACCGTTATATGGGTTGTGGCCGCGGTTCTTGTCTAATTTCAAAATATTTCAACGAGTTTCTTAGTGAGGCCCTCACTGAGTTTGGTAGGGATTTGTAAAGGGACTACAGAGATACAGCATTTAATCATAAGTCGGCGGGGCCACGCCCATTTTCCAAAAATTTCATAACTGTCTTATTTTAT
>NW_016186568.1:0-4598 GCF_001687245.7 Rhagoletis zephyria | reverse complement strand
AAATTCCTTGCCAGTCAACTTCTACAAATGTAGCTATCAATAGACAAATTCACGTAAATATGTAAGTACATATGTGCATACATACATACATTTATGGTACGAACACAGCATTGGTCCGCGCAATCGCCTGCCACATAGCCAACGAACGCGAAACAAAGGCTTCAAGCAGCCATCTAGACTTAACCATAACCAAAGTTGCGGCAAAGGTGGAAACACAAAAGAAAAACTCTAGGCTCTTTATTTGAACGATGTGGNCAATGGCATGCATTCCTATGAGTACAAATACATAATTCTTCATGCAACGAGATGCATAGCACTGCACATATGCGTGTATGTATGTATATTTAGTTATAGGCACATATGTACAAGCGCATTGTATTGCATACAGGTGTATGGTGTTATAAAAATTATGTTGCAACACTACTTGCAAGGTTGTATGTACACACACATCTCCTAATCGATTTATCGTTAAGCGTTACGATGAACACGTAACGTACGTAAATTTCTTTGAATCAATTTTTCGTGGTGTAGGCATTGATTTTTTAGTTGGACAGGCAGGAAGTTTTTATTTTTTTTCGTAGTGTTTTATTTAGACCTCAAAAGGTGACTGCAAATATGATGCCATAACCACAGAATTTATGAAATGAGTCTGCTAGTTAACACAACTTGTGTGGAAAGTGCAAAACATTTGACAATAAATTATTATCCATTAAAGCCTTTTATGGCGTAAATTTGAAGCTTCATCTTAACTTAGTAGGAAAAATAGTAAGAAGTCAAAGGACTTGTTTGTGGCCAATTCAAGGTCAATTGGTGTTCATATCTCCTGCGTTGTGGTTACAAGAGTTTAACAATCGAATGCTTAAATTGGTTGTTATGCACCATTTAACACTTAAATAAAAATTAAGCTAAACCCAGATTTTAAGGTTGTCGAGGATGACCTAGTAGGTTAGGCTCTGATAAGGCTCTGATAATAGTCCACTCGCTGGCCGCCTCGAGGCCAATCGAGGGTTTCTGCGTATCTATCCTTGATCGTTTTTGTGAATCCCAGCAGACCAGATAAAAGTAGTGGTGCATCAGAAATTTTAGGCACTCGCATAGGGAATGCTAAATACTCGCAAAAAGATCTCTTCTTCATCTCTACAGTTTCTACAGAAATCGTTATGCAGGGTTTCGAACATGGCGGCTATATTTTCAATGGTCCAGAGTCGCGTTAGTATTCCTGTGACAAACCTAACGTTGGCTTTGAGAACCTTAGTAAGTTCCATGTTCATCGTTCATCGAGCAGTGGCCATAATGAGCGCTAGCTGCTCTGATCATCTTCTCAACTTGCGAATTCAGGCATCTCACGAGAATTTATACAGTTTGAACCCCAATCCCATCTCAGACACATTTCCAGCACACTGGTCGGCTTCATAATTTCCCGGGACTAAGTAAATATTAATTGTTTGTTATCGAAGAGCTGTAAAGAACTTCGGAATTCCCAAACGTATTTCATATGAGTCATTTTCCATCTACGGTAAATAAACCCTGAGCAAGGTATACCGCCTCGCAGCCGCTCAACGGATCCTCTTTGATGATAATAGAAAACATCAAGTATTGACGGGCAGTAGGTTTAGGAAGGAGAGGTTGTAAATTCACTTTACTTTTTTATTTCGATATAAGGATACTATGTACACAGTTCTTGGTTCAAAATCGTAACATTTTTCAATATGCTTTTTTAAATTGATGGATGGAATTAAAAAGAGAAAAAAATATATGTTCTACTTGACACAGTCTCGTACTCAGGGTCAACTCTATTAACAAATTATCACTCTTTTCCGATCACAGATACCTAAATTTCAAAATTTAATTTGAAACGCCATCATCAGTCGCTTATAGCTACGAACCGACTGGAACGAATTCCGGAAGATACTTTCGGACCCCATTTTTAAGAGCGCTTCTCACAGTAATCCCCTCTTTCTGGTAACATCTGATAAAGCAGAATCCGTAGACATACAGTACGCTTGTCTCGGTGAACAAGATCCATCGGAAAAAAATCAAGAAGCAGTGGACCATACTACCAAGGCCTGTAACGCGGCTTTTACCGTCTCCTGTCCTATTATATTTCCAAAGGGCGAAATAAGCCACACTGGTGAAATGAAGAAATCATCTCCCTAAGGAAGGAAAGCAGGAAGCTGAGTGCTCCTCATGTAAAGTGTTACGCTTTTCGACCGATAAGCACCTTTTCTTTCTTCCTAAAGATCGTAGAGATCGAGAATACTGGACACATTCATTCGGCAAAAGCTGGATCCTAAGGAGCTATCTGACCGCCAACACGCCTACTCTCAAGGCAAATCTGTGGAAACTGCACTCCACAAAATCATTTCCGATGTCGAGAAATCCTTGGCATACAAAGAGCTAACACTAGGTATCCTTCGAGACATAAAATAAGCCTTTAATAATGCCCTCCCCGAAGCGATCACAGCATCACTGCTCCAAGTCGGCCTGGATCGATCCCTGGTGGACTTTGTCCCTCTTCTGCGCAATCAGATCTCTATCTATTCGTAGACGGGTGGGGCTCATATCTCAAGATATGCCTCCTCAAGGAGGCGTACTCTCACCACTCCTCTGAAATCTAACGATAAACACCCTACTCACGCGTATACAGGACACAGCTTGCAACTCAATTGCCTATGCTGTTGATCTTGTCCTAACTGCAACTGACAAATACTCACAAGTCCAGGGCGAACTGCTGCAGAACGCCATGGGTCTCGTGGAGACCTGGGCTAGAGAACGTGGACTGAACGCCAACGCGGCAAAAACGGTTGACCCACCAAAGCCAAACTTTCTGCCCGTGGACCTTATTGGGAAGCTAGAGGTGAGCTGAAATGCAGTAAGAATAATTGCACTGTCAAAATGGAGAGACACCAGATTCAGTCACATTAATATTCTAACCAGCTACCCCGATTCGTCTTAGTCCCCAGATTACATGACATCACCGCTGGAGCTCGAGAACCAGTTCTCCTCTCGTATCCTTTCGAGGAATGACTGGCAGAGCGACATAGTCTGGGGGCTCTAAACTAAATCTTATAGTATGAAGTGCAATACACTCGAAGCACCTCTAATTAAACCTCTGCTTTAGGCTGCCGGACCACTGCTGTGTCTTCCAAGTATAACTCGTGGCCATAAAAGAGGCTGCGCTCTGGCTTATCGAAACTTCTCTTAACCTGCCTTCAGTAACTATATATCCCGATAGCCAATCAGCTGTCAAGTCAAAAGATGGATGTGTGAGCTCGCCAATAACTTCAATAGAATGTAGGAAAGCCCTTAATGAATTATCTGCAAAGTCTCCTATTCACATTGCGTGGGTGCCAAGCCACAGCGACATTTGAGCTTGCGAGGAAAGGAACCACCCTGTCTGACGACAACTCTTCTCATGCGGCAGGCATACCGCGATCTACCTGCAAGACATGGCTCAAGATATATTTCGTCGAAAATGCAAATAAAAGGTGGTCGAAAGAACCCACATGTGGTACGAGCCGCGACAAGAAAAGATGCGACGCACTCATTGGGCTAGAATGCCCTTTAATTAGGCTGGTGAGCGGTATTATTACATGCCACTGCTTAGCGGATAGGCCGTAATTGCCGCGACATCGACGAAATCGAGAGTGAGGAACACTACCTCTGCCATTTCCCTGCCATTTCGTGGGTGAGAAGACCAACTGGTTCAACTTCTAGGTGAACGAACGGGTACGAATTCGAGGCTCTCCACTTGTATCACAACCGGCCCACTGGGTCTGAGTGGGATAAAAGCTTCAACCTAGCCTAATCTAACACTAGGAAGGTAGTTTTTAAACGTTCCAATTTAAAACCAATTTGACCTTTCATCGTTCTTCTTTTATTTAAAAATTATGTCGACCAAAACGTTCAACTGGTTAACTTACTATCCATATTCGCTGCATCCCACTAACATGCTGCTTTCTATACAACCCTTTGATCATACTGTACCTGCGCATAAAGTCCATAGGCTGCAATCAATGTTTGTACATTTTAACAATTCAACGAATACAACCCACAAATAAAGGAAAACTCCATTCAATACATATGCATGTAGATACCCACGTAGAAAACCAACGCCTAGTCACTTACTACATAAGAACTTATGTATGTACTTCCCTGGAAAAGTTCAACTTCATAGCCGCCATAAGAATTTTGTTTAAGAAAAACCTGTTGTGGCGGCCTATTCTGGCAGCCTTTGCGGCTATCAACTGCAACTAATAGCAAACGCTTCCTTATGGGGAAAACCAAACGAACGGAACGTTTTCAGAAACGTGGATCGCTACTTTTGCCTGACTGTACTTTGAGAATACTCTATTCCATGTACACTTACTTCTATTTTATTTACATCATTTGGAGAACCTGTAGAGATAGGCCAAATACCCACACAAGGAAAAGCAATTCTCCAAAGGCAGTGGCAACACACATCGCGGAGACTGAAACGTTCAACAAGAATAGAATAGAAAAGAGCAATCAAAGCAAACGAATGCACTGTGTCTCCCCCTCCCCAGCCCATGGAACAACTTTTTCATGTACATATGTATGTATGTATGTACATAAGT
>NW_016186565.1:0-4599 GCF_001687245.7 Rhagoletis zephyria | reverse complement strand
ACTAATAACAAAAAGTGTGAAATTTCTGATGACCTTTTCGTTATGCCGGACATTATATTGCGAAATTTCTCAGCGTCAGTGGTCTGCCGAATATCCGGTCTGATATCCGAATACAAATCCTATTTTTTACACTGAATCCGTTTACCCTGCGAAGTTTTTATACGGCACATATGTACCTAATACATATATATATATATATATATATATATATATACATTTATGTACATAAGTGAATTAATAAAAATACCTTGGTTGTGACGACCTGATAATTTCTTGTGCTCCAATTTCCGTTTCTTTAATTCTTTTATTTTTTTTTAATTTCTCCCTCCATCAACGAAGTATTGAAAAAAAAAAAACATTTCGTTGTTGCATTTTTGAAGTTGGCCACAAACAGCAGCGCATTGCCAGATTTGTTCACCGTTATTACTATTTGTTGGGTTGTTGTTGTTGTTGTCATTATTGATGTTGTTTGCATGCATTACTACACGATATTATTACTATGCACAAACATACATACACACATACATACGGCTCTATGCAGCCACTACCCGTTGACTGCCATTATGTTGCAGTTGCACCCGTTGTGGCAGCATAACCAGTCTGTTGTTGCATGATTTGACTTTTTCGGTTAATTTGTTATCATCAGCAAGTCATCGCGTCTCATTACAATCATGCGTCCAGCGATTCGTCTTTTGTCCACACCGTTCGTTCTGCTCTGTTTTATTTGTATGTATTTTCACTTCAGCTACACAAACAACTTGATGCCGCATGGAGTGGAGTTCAATTTGTGGCATGCTGCTTTGTAGCTATTGCCCCGGTGCCAGAAGAGAGATCTTCCGGTTAATTGTTATATTCTTACATGCATAGTGAACATACACACATAACATATGTATGAGCGCTAGGGTTTTAAGCATATCTAGAGCGCTTTGAGGTATTTGGTTAATGAATAAACAAAAATTATTAAAAAGTCATTTACTTGACATCTACTTACATACATATGTATGTAGACCCAGTAGAAAATGTTTCCGTTCAGAAACTTTTTTACAATATATATTCATAAATATTTTATGCCAGAAAAAAATATTAGCAAAAATCAACGGAATTTTTTAGCAACTTCAAACCAGCAAATTTTTTTACTAGCACTAGATTGGCTATGAAACTGTATACTGTACAGCTTTCTAAAAATTCAGAAAAAAAATTGCGAAACTTTGCAGAAAATTTGGCACATTTTTCTAAATTTTAGACTAAGTTTGAAACTTGTATTTAAATGGT
This sequence comes from Rhagoletis zephyria, assembly GCF_001687245.7. NCBI lineage: Eukaryota > Metazoa > Arthropoda > Insecta > Diptera > Tephritidae > Rhagoletis > Rhagoletis zephyria. The sequence goes on along the minus strand of NW_016186565.1, from coordinate 3,327 downwards.
TAACACTATATAACAAGCTATTAAAAAATTAACGAATTTTTTTTTATGAACAATATGAACATTGTAAAAAATCTCTGTGCGGAAACTTTTTCAAGTTAAATTGTCAAAATCGAATTTTTTATAGGACACCCCTTCATTTCGTTCTACGGTCAAGATAAAGGCATCGACGAAAATTTTAAATTAATTGGAAAATATTAAAACTCGGCAAGTTTTTCATATTTTGCTGCCAATGAAAAAATTTCAAAATGCTTTTTGAGCTCAGGAAGTCCAAATTAATTTTCCACTTTACATTAATTTCTTCGTGGCTTTCAAGATAATTATGTATTTGTAATCCAGTGTTATTTGGAAAAAAGGAAAAATTTTAAAAATTCTGCAATTATTCCGAAAAAACTTAAACAGATGTCTTTGGAGATTAATATTGCATGATGCATACAAGGGGAGTTAATATGGATTTCCTGAGCCCAAAACTATTTTTGTTGGTCTATTTTTAATTTTATTTTTTATTTTTTAATTATTTTAGAATTTTGAAATTTTCGTCAATATTTTTAATCTGTACGTAGAATGAAATGAAGGGGTGTCCCGTACTAAATTTAGGTTTTGACATTTTAAGAAGCACCCTAATGCACGTGCAATTTATAAGATGATTGGATGTTTTTTACAAAAATTGCGCTTTTGTTTAACCAATTTATAAAGTTTAGACCAATTTATAAAGCTTGGACCAATTTATAAAGTTTGGACTACATAATTTCTTCATATTTGTGAAAAATTTCACAATATTTTATTGAGTTTTATCTAAAGTAAGCAGATTTTTAATGGATGGATGTCCCTATAACTTCTTAAGCAAATATTTAGGGAAACTTAAATAAGTTTCAAATGAATTTTATCTTTCTCAGATAACAACTACTCCTTCTCCTCCATGGATAGATTTTTTTTTGTTCCCCCCACAACTTTATGCATTTTTAACCAGCCTAAGCACAAAATTCTTGTATATTTACACATATATATGTACGTATGTATGTATGTAACGTTGAATGCATATATCGTTGTGTAAATAAAATCTATGGCACGAAAAACTGTAGCCGTCACTGCGGTAAAAAATCTGAATATTAAATATGGGTTTCTGATTGCGATAAATGTGGGTCTTGCACGATGTGTTTGCCATATTCTTATTTAGACAGAGCTCACAACTTGCCACACACTCTTCGGGGCGCATCCGCAAGAACTATTGACTGGCTCATATAATTTGCCAACGGTGACCTCCTCCTTGTGCAGTGATTTTAATTTTTTGCCCTTTTATTGCCGCGGCCGATTGGTTGGCCGTCATATTTTAATGAAGACTTCGTTTTGGGCTCCTTAACTTTTCGCGTGCATCTGACTGACAACGACAGCCGCAGCAACCTTAGGAATAACAGTATGAAAAGAAAGAGGCAGATAAAATGCTAAAGCAATAGCTAAAAAGAAGGCATGATGTATTGGAGAGTAACCCACATTAAAATGCATGCACTTTATTTTTCCTATGTAGCGAAAAGCTTTTTATAATGAATGTTTACTAATAGCCCAAAAATGTTCTGCTGACAAATTTAAAATTTTTCACATATTTTCCGCACAAAAAACTGTGACGAGAATTTGTCACTGATACAGAAAAGATGGAAAGTGCCAGTGTTCCAGGGAAATTACTTGAAATATATACACTGCCGGCAAAAAGTATTGGCACAGATGCTTTTTTACAGTATATGCAACAATTTTTGTTGTAATACTTTCATGGAATTTTTTCTATAAAAATATAGTTTATTCCACAACAAAAAACTTAAAAATATAATTTCTAAACTTTGTGCAAAACTCATGAAAATTCAGCAACTTTTCATGCAAATTTTCAACTTTTTTTTTTAGAATTTTTTTGAGTATGCATTTGTATCAATTTAATTGTTATAAAGTAGAAGTTCTAAGTAGCTACGAATTACCGTTGATTTTTAAATTTTTTTAACGCAGTCTCTTCCAAACCAAAAAATTTTTCGAAAATACTTTTTATGGAAAAATGCAAAACACCTTCAGCAAAAAAAATCTCAAAAATCAATGCGATTTTTTTTAACTCCGATCTTGTATTCTTTAAACTAGAATTTAATGGGCTACATACTTAAAAAAAAATTCTAAAAAATCTGATTAAAAAGTTTAAATTTTGCATGAAAATTTTCGCGAGTTTTGCAAAAAGTTTGGAAATTATATTTTTATGTGTTTTGTTGTGGAATGAATGATATTTTTATACAAATATGTCGGAAAGCTATTACAATAAAAATTGTTGCATATATTGTAAAAAAGCAGCTGTGCCAATACTTTTCGCCGGCAGTGTAGGTATCTGAAACGATACAACCATTCTGGGCCATTCCACGTCAAAGCGTCCTCGGCATTATGGAAATATTAATTATGATCTGATTTAATTGAAGTTCGGCTTACACGCTCGTTTAATCTGAGAAGGTATAAATCTGAAGGATTGTTAAGATTGGCTCAAACTAGTAAATTTGATCTAGTTCCGACAAAATTAGGCTTAGATATACCTGTAATATACACAGAAAACCATTCGCAAAAAATATGGCGTACATGAAGGCAATTCCATGTCATTGTCGACAACTTCCCATATAAAATACATTAACTTTGGTTTGCAACCATATTTTATAAAGCTCAAATATATCAAAAAAATCGCACTTTCTCGCAGTTTGGTAAACTTGTCAAAAGCTTTTATCGCTTTTCAATTTTTTAGACGCTTTTTTTTATACGTTCTCACTTAACTTTATACTTTGCAAAATTATATCAGAATTTATTTCAAAAACGCTATATTTCAGCTACCGATATATCGATATAAGCCGTTTTCGAACCGGCAGCTGAGATAGGACATTTTTGAAGCAAACTCGTATATAGAGAATTCTTCAAACATTCAGATAGGTATATCTTCCACTCAGATACTAACCAAAAACCTTTACTCGCCTATCGAAAAGTAAGTAAAAAAAGTTAGTGAAGAAATACTCGATTGTTAAGATTTAATTAATAGCAAAATTACGACATAAATGCCTAAAAAAGTGGAACAGAGACTTTGTGGACAACTTGGCAAAACCAATGTTTGTCAGAGATAGCAAAGTTATAGAAAATATTACTGAACTTATTTTAGTTACTCTACTTTGCTAGCAAATATATATGAATATTTATATGTATGTATATAAGTGGGTCATTCGTGAAGGCAAAACTACTAACCATAACGCAATAAAACGACACACAAATAAATATGCTGGCATGAATTAGGACGCCCTCTAACGAGGTCTTTTTAGCTTCTTAACC
>NW_016186564.1:0-4600 GCF_001687245.7 Rhagoletis zephyria | reverse complement strand
GACACTTTTCAGATTTTAGTCCAAAAAGATAAGGAATGAACCTATTGCTTGAGCGTTGTCACATAAGGAATCTGGTAAATGAGCTTCGCGTGTAAGCGGTTACCCAACGCACAGCCAGTGCAGCACGAGAAAGTTGAAATATATTTCCGAAATCGATTTTCCCTCTTGCTGTTGCAGTCACACCTTGCAACTTTTATTTCTGAAACTGATTTCCGAAAAGTGACAGAAAGATCTTTCTGGCTGTTCACACATCGAAATAAAATTTCTCTTTCTCAATTTAACAGCGAATTTCCTGCGAAAGACGGAAATATTGCCACGTCTGACAATTTTTAGAGTTGCATTCGCGAAATTGAAGTGTTGAGGTGTGTTCGATGAACGCACTAGAGTACTCTAGACAGGGAGAAACGTTCGATGAGCGTTTTTCTTGCACTAAGCGCATGCATTTTCTTGCGCTAAATTTCGGATATTGTCCTGTATTGCAGCGAACAAAGGTGCCGTCGTTAAAGTGAAGGTACACAATATGCGTTCGCCGGCAAATGCGCCACGTCGTTAATGTCAAATAAAATTGAATACGTGTATTTGCATGACAGCTGTTATAGACGACGCCGTTACGCATGCGCTAACACAGTTGCCGTCGAAAGTAAACAAGTGTGAGATCTCTGTTTTAACAGGCTCACCTAATATTCATGCACGGCGCCAATTTACTGTCAAAAATTTCTCATGCACATACAACGTGTATGGGTCCAAAATTGGACGGCGTGCGTATGAAGCTAAAACTATGTTCACATATCAATATTATCTCAAGCAAAGCTCGTTTTTTAATCACCCCGTTTACACAGGCAAATCTCAGATTATTAGCCGTCAAATTTGTTGTGCTTGTTATTCTCACATCTCAAGGAAAAGTTATGTTTCTTCTCTGTGCCACCGTTATCACGTTTTTCTGCTATATTAAGCAATATAAATATATTTTAACTTAACATTTTATTAAAAAATACCTTTAACACCCTCTTTTCCTTGCTAGCGTCCATTTTTGTTTACTTTTACATTTGCCATTTCTCCTCTTCTTCGCAAAAACAATCGATAAAACTAGGATGGACACCGAAAAGTTATCGGTTAAATCTGAGATTATTTTATAATTACAGATTAATAAGGGAGGAATTTTATATGGCTAATCTCTTTTTCTAATTACAGATTAGGAAGTTAAGCTCGAAAATGAGGATAATCTACTTATATGTGAACCTAGTATAACTCAATTTCCAATTTTTGTTCTGCGTGACATTTTCATTTGACATTTCGCTCAATGAAATCAAATGCAAACGCACGCAGCCGATTTCGGGTGACGCAAGAAAAAAAATTCTACGGCGTGCGTACCAAAACGCAAGCCGCGAATATTAGGGTAGCCTGTAAGATACACAGTTCCGTTATTCCATCTTCTTCGGTACCCGTCGGTCACGCGAATAGGGCCCTAGATCTTGTCCAGAATAATTTCCTCGAAAACACCCAAAACCTTCTCATCTTTGTTCGACATTGGCCACGTTTCTGCGCCATAAAAGAACGGGCATGATTAGTCTTGCAGAGCGTGTTATTGGCAAAAGTTATTCTTCGCTTGATTTTCAGGCTGACGTTGTTAACGGTATTTATGATGTATCCTGGGTAGACGTGTGTCCCAAAACGCGTGTATTTTGTTATACATGTATTTTGCGGTTGCGATTCAAATTGGCAGCTCTAATTACGTTTTCTACCATCAGAATGAAAAAGTCACACGAGGCTAAACACCTTGTCTAATGGGCTGTTTTTGCTTACGCGTAAAAGCACATTTAGCGCATTTAGCTCTAAATGCTACTCTAAATGTACATTTATCCATACAAAATTCGTCACCTAAATGCAACTCCATTTTTGCATTAAGAATCTAAATGCTAAAAGCAACCCTGTGATCTTCCAAAATTTCCACGATTCGAACATGGTTTAAAGAGAAAAAGTGGCAACATTGCTTTTTCGAGTATACAGTTGCTAGCTGCGTTTCAGTGATCGCCGATCGAGATTTCTTTTATTTTGCATTACATATTTGGATAAAGAAAAGTTAAGCAAATTCAACATCGATTTGATGCTGATAGAAATCTGGATCAATTTGTGATCAACTCTGTTTGGTTTGTTTCCTATTTAAGTGAGGAAATTTTAATTGACAGCACCGACAAATGAATATATACACAAACAAATGTTTGGTTATGGTTATAACAATTCAAGTTTTTGTATTGAATTTTTGGTTTAAATTTTATTTTTTCCTTTTCAGTAGGATTTTTGCAGATTTTCTTCTGCGTGAGAATTGATCGTAATATATACGGATCTAAATAAGAGACTGGAACACGGCTGTTTGTCAAAAGCATACGATTTCGAACTCGCGTAAATGTACATTTGCTAAATGCTATAGCATGAACGCTCTTCGAAAACATATGTTCGAAAGTGCTAAATGCTGCATTTTAAATGCAGCAAAAACGCTGCATAAAACAGAGCTTGGTCCCATACGGCGCGGAGAGGTCCTTCCCAATTTGAACGGAGCTGACGCATAGCCGTATACGTCACTGTGCATAGCCGTATTAGTTTTACAGGGATAGATGTGGTGTCGATTTGCATATCGAGTGTCTTCTACAAAATTTTACGTATTGTGTAAATCTTGTAAATGGAGGACTTACCAGGTCTGATAAGATCTAACCAGTTGGTTCGTAAACGGCTACTGTCTTTCACACGGTATCGTCGGTAGGACCTTGTAAACAATATTAGTAAGGCTTATTCCGCGATAATTTGCGCAAACGGCGGGATCTCCCATCTTGTGGATTGGACAAAGTACACTAAGATCGCTTCTGTGCAGCTAAAAATATGCGCAAAAAATTCAAGAAAGCTAAACGTCAAAAATCTGCAATCTCAAAATCGGCCAATTTATTCGACACTCGACTCTCACACTTTCTGTCTGAGAGCATTGTTCAACAAACCGACATATGCGAGCAGGAGAACCAAGGCGAATTTATACAGATGGTGTCCATGATCCAATTATACAGATCTGACCTGACTGCCATTCACCTGGGAGTGGCCAGAAGCGGTTCTTGTGCGTACAGTTCAAACCGCAGCTCACAACGTCCGGATATTTATATCCACGTATCCTCTGGGTAGCAACCAAAGACCCGTTTGGGAGCGAGCTAAAATGAGAAGGCGTAAAACTTCGCGTGCGCTGGGTTTGCGTCCCGCCACGTTAAAACCCCGCCCAATGAAAAAGAACAAACAGCCTCGGATGAGACCTCCGTTTTCTGATGACGACCACGGCAAACGTATAAAGGACTATGATTTAAGCGTATGCACCTGGAATATCCGGACCCTTAATGAGAAAGGTGCATCTGCCCGGCTGGTTGATGCCCTCAGGAAGACAAAGGCTGACATCACAGCCATCCAAGAAATGCGATGAACTGGGCATGGTGAAATAAAAACAAGGTGATATCAGTAATCCAATATGGCGTCGAATTTGACAAAATTCGCCATCATAAATTACGATGTTGCTTACTCTATTTTTAGTTCCTATTTGTGTTTCCATTAAGAAATATAGTGTAGGCAACACTGTTTCTCTGTTTCCTTTTTTACTTTGACATTCGCCTGCGTTCTCACTAAATTGCGTCAAATTTTCGGAACTTTTAGTTGCGTTGGTAAGTTATCTGTATTATATATTCGATATTTTTGGTTAAAGTAATACTTTTTCCTTAACTAGCCCCGAATAAAGACTAAAGAGCATTCAAAAAGCGCCTTGCTGCTGTTCCTGCTGCAACGTACCACCAAATTGGTTTGTAATTCAACATTGCGATTTGTAAGTATGTATGTACATGCATATAATTTATACATTTTCTATTAAATGTTGTGCTTGTCCTCAACCAGCTTTACACTGTTCTGTTCCTGGTGGAACATAGCACCATAGTGCCTGGTGATTCAACATCCCAACAGCAAGTTGGAAGTCGGTTCCTGCTTCATTGTGCCACCTTATTGCTAGGTGAATCAACAACCGAGTTTGTTGCTCTTGCTGCATTGTACCACCGTATTGGTGTATGATTTAACATTGCGATTTGTTAGTATGTGTGTTGTGAATAAAATTCATACATTTCTATAAAACTTTCACTTTGTTCAACCAGCTCTACATTGTGCTGATCCTGCTGCGTTGTGTCACCTTATTGTTAGGTGGTTCAACAACCGAGTTTGAAGGCTGTTCCTGCTGCATTGTGCCACCCTATTGTAACGTAATTTGAACTTCTGAGCTGTAAACTTCTTTCGTGGTAAGATTTTACATAAATTAGATCTTTTGTTAAAATTAAACATGTACACGTTCTGAGATTTTGTAGAATAAAGAATGAAACATGCATAAACATACATAAGTGGCAAACTATTTCACTTTGAAATCGGGGAGCTATGGTATTAACCGATACTGTATATAAATACACAAAACAAACAAACATTTTATTTGTCACGTAGAAATAATCGTTTCATAGCTTGGTGATTTTTATACCCGAGCGCACTTGTGCACAAGGGTATTATAACTTTGTTCACATAACGGTTGTTTGTAACAGGC
>NW_016186563.1:3706-4600 GCF_001687245.7 Rhagoletis zephyria | reverse complement strand
TATATTCACAAATAAGTTTGCAGACAAAAATATCGATTGCAATATCGTAGAATATGCCTGCGAAATTGATGACGTTATCGAAAATTGTCGGAAAAATGGATAGTAAAACGGAAAATATATAATTTCTATATCGATAAAATATTTTTTTTCTGTTTTTTTTTGATAAAGAACAGTCTTTGGTTTCGCAAGTAAGAAAAAATCGCTGCTGATTTTGGAAAGAATATCGAAAAACTATCGAGAGCGACATCTAAAGAAATATTATAAAATACCAAAAAGTAATGTAATGTAATGTAATGTAATGTATATCGATATCGATGAAATAAAATGAAAACAAAACAGAAATGAAGCTATCCTTTACTAATGCACTTTTAGAAAAAGTTCAACATCGACAAAAAAATAAACAAATATTGCGATATCAAGAAATATATCTACAAAAAAATTATATCGGTGTTGCTTTCGAGAACTATCGCACTAATGCACGGTAATAAATCGTTTCTGTATCGATAAAACTGCGTTTTTGGTTTCGATATCATTGAGAGTATCGATGATGATAGCGATAGTTTCAAAATGACTCCGCTACAGCTCATAGGGCTAATTGACATAAAATCTTGTTTCAAACTTCATTTTCACGGCTAATTAGCCATCTGGTGCCCAGACTTCAATCGAATCGATTGGATCATAAATTATGCCGCGCGTCCTTGTTCAAGCAGTGGAAAATTTGCCATTGCATGGAGTGCGTACTGCAAACGATCAGTGGCTAAGCCGAATTCGCCGCTGCTGGAAGGGTAACGGAGGCTATTGCGAATATGGTATTCTACAGTCTTTTACGATCAGCTTTCACAATAAATGGAAAAAAAAAATTTCTGAGTAGTATATTCACTATTTTTAGGTTTA
>NW_016186563.1:378-1263 GCF_001687245.7 Rhagoletis zephyria | reverse complement strand
AAAAAAAAAACGAAATTATAAGAATTTGTGAGATTTGACATAACACCCGCAATACAAAATACATGTGGTTGTTGTTGTTGTATTCTTGCCACCACCTTGTATAAATTCGCCTCGTGCAAAAACAAAATGCAAGACTTTGCCATGCTAAACACTGTGGCGAAGCGAGAGAGTTATATGGACAAATATGAGCCACTATGATTCAATTGATTCATGTGAGCCCTACGGCATCAACTGAGTTACTGAGTTACATTTTTTTTGGACAGGGAGTCTGAGTTACCGACTCACTTATAGGAATCAACTCAATAACTCATCTCTGAGTTGAGTTACCCCCCTCTAATCTCTTTCGGTTTTATACTTTTGCGCAGCGCGCAGGTTTTTAATAAAACCGCAGCAACCTGACCTGAGCAGACTTAATATTCTCTGAAGTGAATGAAGTAAAAGGCCAAAAGCATTNTAAGTTTTATGTTTCTGCATGAAAACTAGAATTTGGACGAAACAAAATAAATATTAAACCAGCGGATTGTCAAAGCGCACAAAAAGATGGTAGTTGGCCATCTTTTCGCTTCGCGCTGCAGCTTCAATGATTTATGTGGCATGCTTTGTGCATTTTCATACAACTCATCTTATTTGTCAAAGCGAATCTGTTACGTAAAGCGAAGCAAAAACTTTATGTGGCATCAGCTTAATTAATTTTGTACTTTATAAGTTAAATGACGTGCTAGGTAAGAAAACCTCTCCAAGGATCTTAAAAACCTAGAAAAAAATTTTGATGAAATTTTGTACACAGATAATGTTTTGGATTTTAAGGTTATCTGAATAGGCATTATCTCCGAGAAGACTTGTAAAAGGTTGCCACCTATTCGAAATTAGTTAAAAATTAATTAA
>NW_016186563.1:0-178 GCF_001687245.7 Rhagoletis zephyria | reverse complement strand
AATCCGACGTAGCTGTAATTTGTATGTATTTGTCGGAAATTTTCTACGAAGAGCAACTGGTGTCGGAGCGAAGCGAATTCTTTTAAAATATCAATAATAAAGTGTGGAAACGCAAAAATATGTATGTAGGTTGAAGTGTGAATAAAAAACAATGTATCATTAAATGTTTACAAAATTA
>NW_016186561.1:0-4601 GCF_001687245.7 Rhagoletis zephyria | reverse complement strand
AGTACACTCATCCCTCACTGTAGTAAAAATTTCTTTACATCAATAATTTTAACTAAAGTCAACGCTAGTTTTTTGGTTATTTATTTTTTTGCGTAATAAATCATATGATCTTTTTTCACAAAAAACAGCCTCAAGCTCAATAAAAATTGTTTAAAATCAAAGCATGCCTATTAATACGATCAAAGGATTTATTTCGGAGAAAAATTGCACCAGTGGTATCCAAAGGGCACTTGATTCCGGTGTTGTGTGAGTCGTATGTTTACGTAAGAATTTGAATAAGCACTTCATGGTGTTAACACTCAACTCGCTGTTTTTTTGGATTTGTTTTCATCTTTAATGCCAAGTACAATAATATAAAAAGGTTGCTTCCAACGGGTTTGCATCTTTTTCCTGGTCATTTCAGAGTTGAGAAAATTTATATGATTTTAAACATTTTCAGTAACTTAATCCAGTGTTCAAATACATTGCGGCGTCGCTCGGGGACAGATATAAATAAGTAAATATAAAACAAATCGGACCATAAATAAAGATTTTCCAAATATTTCGATACCAAGCCAATTAATTAATTTTTCATATTGTATATCATCGGGTTCTGGGCTAAGTTCGAAGTTTCAAGCCTCAACACTTTAAATAAAAGCACTGCAGGGAAGATTGCAAGTTTTGAAATTACACAAAAAAAAAACATCGAAACACGTGAACTTAATTTTGAGTCTAGATTACGAATCTGTATACCATTTTCCAGATCTGGTAATTTTCCCAAGATAATTTCATTTGTACATATTATAAAAAGTTCACACCCTAAGGAAGAGATTAAAAAAAATCTCTTTTTTATAATTTTTTTGGCAAGTTGTGCGTGGTCAAATGAATGTTAATAATGTTATTCATACGCCACATCGTTCATGATCACACTCGTACATACTCCTATATGGCGTATGAGTAACTTTTTCCATGTTAGAGCTTACATTTTTTTTTTTGATTCGCAATGCAAACTTAAAATTAAAATGTCTTGGAAAATTACCTGATGCAGAAAAAGGATATTCAGATCCGTTACCATGATCCAAAGCTAGGTTTACATGCATCGGCATTTTTTGTGTTATTTCCACAGCCCTACATTGTAACCATAAAAATTTCAGCTGCGTTCTCGTTTTTATTTTTCATAAACCGTACGCTTCACATTGGCAGTGAGGTCGGTAAGGAACGGTGAACCCAGATGACACAGCCTGCTTCTACACAGCGCACAGCGCATTTATACATAAAATGTAAGACTGTTTCCTCCTCTTCGTAGTGCTTACAGCTTCTGCAACATCTTCTTTCTGCAGGCTTATCTGTTAGACAGTGCCCGGTTAGAGCCCCCACAATGTTAGATACATTTATACTCTCTTCTAAGAGAGTATACCCGATCGCATTTGGGCCACGTCTGCCCGCAAATTTGGCAAGTGACTCGATCTTTCTGCAGCTTGTTTGGATAAAAGTTCACTAGATCGAAGCTTGCAAGAGGCAAAAAGCATATCAATGTGGTCTACACCAGGAAGAATCTGCTTGGCCGTGCCTTGCCTTGCAAATGCATCTGCATTGCAATTTCCCTCCAAGTCCCTCTGAACCCAAGTGAGGTGGCATCTGTTCTGCTTGGCCATCTCTTGTAGAGACAAGAGGCAGTCCAGCGCAATCTTTGAGTATAACGCGAAAGTGCTCAGAGGTTTGATTGCAAAGTAGACATAATTCGAGTACGCCGATTTCAGTGGTCAATGGGAGGCCAACCGCTATAAGGAGAAGGCTGCATCAAAAACTTTTGGTTATTGCTCGAACCAGCGATTGAATCTGTATTCTACCGAGTGTTAGTTCGCAACTCTAACAACTCGGCTACGGCAGCCACCGTCCAGGATATCATGGATAGATTAAATACTGTAACCGATTACTAATAATTTCTTCAAAAAAATTTGAATAGTAGTTAGTTTTAGCATGTCCACACGAGATACCAGAAGATTATCAGCTGGGTAAATAAGGACAATATTTTTTGCATAACACACACAAAGATACGTACATAATACATACATATGTACCACCAAAAGTGTTGGATCGTATCTTTTTTGCATACACATAAGTATGTATGTATATTTCCAAGATCGGAATATTTTTTGCTTACCGCAGCAGTAACAGCTGCATCGAAACTTACAATTCTCCAGAGCACGTTTGCCTAGCAAATACTTTGCACGCTTTCATGCTTACCAGCTTGTTTTAGTGTTCTGATTTCAATGATTTTTCTTCCTTGTTTTGAAAACATTCCATTGTTTGTAGTTCGGCTTATCTTCTTTACACTTGTAGTATTATTATTACTTTGTTTCAACAGCACAAAGCATCTTAAGTAGGTCAGTGAGATGAGGTGTTGTTTTTTGGTTTTTTTTTTATTTGTTTGTTGGCAAAATTCCAAGATTTTCTGTTTACACAAGATGAGTGCATTTTTTTCACAAAACGTGGCAAATATGACAACAATTGACTGAATAGAAAGGTAAAACTTTGAGTAGAGTACCTGTTGATTTGGAAATGATTTTTTCTCTGAATGCATGGACATTTATGTTGCCCATACTTACATATTAAATTTGTATGCCAAATTGTAGATTTGTTGCACGAACTCATTTTGTGTCCTACATGTCGTATGCGGCAACACTGCGGTAGAACGTCAGTGGAGTCGAATAAATGCACACAAATATGTACATACATATATACCTACATGCAATAACGGTGTGTTAAAAATTGGTTATAGAATTTTATTCAAAGAAAAGTTAGTATAAGATTTATTGTAAAGGAAAGTCGCACCTAAGAGTGGCACAAAGTCCTAGTTTCGAAATGTGTGGAAATATCCAACTAAGTGATTGACTCGATTCTAAACATATATACTAAGAGGCTTTAAGGCTTTTTTCCAGAGAAAAGCTACTCAAGCAATTATCAAAGGACACTGGAAGTGGGTGTTATATCAATCGAATTTTTTCGTAGGAAAAACTTACCGGCTTAGTAGCGGTAATTGAACGATTGATAGAAAATGGATTTGCCGCCATATTCAATATCAAATTTAATAGTATGCATGAGTGGCTCCAAATCATGTCTTCATAATTTTACTACTAATTCCATCACGGATAGAAAAAAATATACGGTCTTGCTTAGAAAATTTTACTAACTTAAGGAACGAAATTTCTTATTTCTCAATTTGACAGAAAATATTTGTACCTAGTTAAAAACTTTTGCCAATCAGCGCATCGCTGTTGATATCAATGACGGTTTCTCACTAATTCATGGTATCAAGATGGAAGAAATATCGTTTTGTAGATAAGGAAATTATCTTAATAATTTCATTCGGAAGTATTTATTGCGTGCGACTAGACACTTTCCTGTAATCGATTGTTGAATTTAATGATCCATTATTTATGAATTATTGCCAGGAAATAAGGTTACTCATACGCCATGTATCCAATATGTAAATTAGCAAAATGAAATGTCAAAACAGTGTGGTTGTTAAATGAAAACGGTTCAATACAATTTATTTCGAACTGTTACTCAAAGAGGGCTGCCACCTTTTCGAAATTTTTAAATTTATTTAAATAACAAGTTAAACAAAATATTATAATATGGGTATCAAACAAGAGAATATTAAAAAACGTTCAAGTCAAACAAATTTTTAAGCGGCTGCCATCTGTTTATAAATACAAAATCAATATAAATAACAAGTTAAATAAAATATTTTTTTTACCGGTATGAAACGAAGAAAAGTTCTATCTATTTCGAAAATATTTTAGGCAAGTTTTGCCTAATCATCATTTCTAGTTTCAAAATAAATTCATTGTAAAAGTTAAATGAAATACTTTGATGTGGGCGTCAAACGAGAGAGGTTTAATAAGACTTTATTTTAAAAATATTTTTGAAAAGGGTTGCCACCTTTTCGAAAAGTTAAATCAGTTTAAGTAATTTAATTTAACTTAAATTAAACGAAATATTTTAATATGGGTATCAAACGAACGAGGTTTAAGGAAAATATTTTTGACCAGGGTTGCCGTCAGTTTAAGAATTTTACATCAATTTATTTGACAAGCTAAATTAAATTCTACAATTATATAAATCTGAAAGCTTGTGAGTGAATAAGTATGTTTATTACTGCTTCTTTGGGTAAAATTTGGCATACATATAAAATTAAATTATAAGTTCAGCGATATTTACAAAATGATGCCAGACGGACTAGTAGGACAAACTTTATTATGAAAATATTTTAAAGAGTAACGCCACCTATGTATTTATAAAGTAAAATTCATTTAATAAGTTAAATGAAGTACTACAATATGCGTTGCCAAAAAATGAGGTTTAAAAAAGCTTTATATTATTTATAATACTTTGAGGAGAGTTGCCACCTGTTTAAAAGTCAAACTCTAATTTTTCAGTAAAAGAGTATAAAATATATCAATACGGATATCAAAAAAACAAGTAGTTTAAGAAAGCTCTTTTATGACAACTGTGAAACCTGTTCATATCAAATTCAATTGAAGTGAACATTTGGAAAATAGAATATACATACATACATATATATTTGGTCTGGCAGCAAATATTTACGACCTTTA
>NW_016186560.1:0-4602 GCF_001687245.7 Rhagoletis zephyria | reverse complement strand
AATGCACACTCAATTGATTCAATCATTACACAGCTCTGATACATACATATGTATGGAAGGCAATATATAATATATTGATTGGATTCTGATTGATCAATATGTGATTCTTTGATTGAGCAATTAGCCAGCGTGCTGGTATCGTACATGGGCCCTTTTAGTCTGCTTGTTCGATCAAATGATTAGTCGCACATCCCTAGCGAAAAGTAAAAACCAAGGCGAATTAATATAAGGTGATAGCAGGAGTACAAAAACAAAAATTTACATGTATTTTGTTTTTGCTTTGGCGGCATAAACTGTCAAAATCTGTAAGAGTGTGTGTAGAAATTCAAACAAAATTTTTCAATTTGATATCAGAAGCCGTGCGGCGAAACACATACACAAAATCAGCTGAGCTAGTAACACCACCTTATATAAATTCGCCTTGGTAAAAACCATGATAGAAGCATTTGAAGGTGGAACCGCTCTCTCAATTCGCCCGCTATTACTTTGGAATCTAGTGAAGAAAATCAGTTACTGTTTCAGCGGCTGCGCAAATACCGTTTTCCTCTGCAAGCAAACCAATATGAAATTCTCTAAGTTCCCGCAATTACCGTATATACGGCAAAATTTGATCGAGGTATGTGGTGTTACGGAAGCGGAGTTTCCAAAGTGCCCCTATATGTGACAGACTCAAGAATGATAGAATACAAGATTGCGCCGATTGCAGCAGAATTCGTGAGAGTAATTTTAGCGTGACGTCATCGTAGAGTTGACAACTGAGAGCGGCGAGAATGAGGGCGACTAGTGATGTGCTGAATTGTCCCCAATACTCGGTACCCAATACTTAAAAAAGATTTCGGTACCCTATACTTCCTTTTCGGTATCCGATACCGATTATTTACATTAAATCCTCGCCATTATATGCATTTCAGGTTTAGAAAAAAATTTTCATTACTAATTTATATGATATCGGCTAAAACACTTGAACTTATCGCCACAGAAAAATATTATTTTATCAGTTTTAACCTTAGTCGATCCAAGGTTCAAGAAAAATACTTTGACGGATGAAGAAGCCTTTCAGGGGAGAGATTCTGTAGCCAGTTAGCGACAAGTTTCGGATCGATATCGCACTTGTTGACTTACAAATATTTGATATCAAACGTCGACAAAACCGATACCGATTCGAAAATTGTCGTTAACTGGTTACAGAATCTGTCCCAGGCCTACAAAAATGATATCGTCCGATTCAGCTGGAACAAAAATGCTTCAAACAAGTAAGGGTTTCTCTGTATTATGGCATCGAACCGACATATATACATCTTTCATTTGAATCAGTAAAAAAGTTCTATTGGCTCTTACATTCGGGTTTTGTTAGGCGTTTTTTCCATATTTTTGGCCTATGTGCGCTTTTATTCGAAACCTAAATGTTTCGGTACCGAGTATCGAGAGTATTGGGTACTTAAAAGTATTGACTCAGCACATCACTACTGCTGTCTTCTCTACTATGACGTCACCAAAACAGCTGATTCTGTCAAAATCACTGAGAGCCGAGTAGCGGTATCGTCATCGGCGCCACCTCTGTATTCTCTCCACCGTGTGACAGACTCATTTTTGTCACACCACTTAACCCAAGATAGTGTGGTGCAAAAGTGCAGTGTGTGGATAATGCAAACACTGCTTAAGGTTAAATTGGGTTTAAATAGATGCCAAAATCTTCGCCTCAACATGCGGGTAGAAGCTCATTACACACAATTGCATATATGTATTTATGTACATTCAGATTTTGTTGTTTCGACAGAAATATGTATATTTCTTTGGTCCGAGTGAAAATAAAACAAACAAATTAAATGACGGCGAGAGAATTTTTCAAAAATGCTGGCAAACGTCAATATTCTTGAATTTGCCTCAGCGATTGTACCTTATGAGTGTTTTTATCATGGTAACATAAAAAAAAAACAAAAAAAGGCAACGGGATTTATAAGTAAAGGTCGAATTCTATATATATAACAGAATATCCTTCCAAACAACCGGATTGCGTATTGGAGAGATGAAAACTTGCGAACGAGAAAACTGGAGGTGAGGAAAGGCGAATTCAGGAGCACCCTCCAAAAGCCGCTAATTACTACCCCATATAGGCAGTAAGGTAAGTTTTTTTTGTATAATTATGGGAAGCCCATAAGTAATGGGGTTCTAGCTCAGGCCATCTCGCACATTGTGTTCCATGAGGATTTTTCCTCTTCTAACCTGTCCTCTGGTTTTTGTTTTATTTACAGTTGCGCTAGTCCGCTCTAAGCGAGTCTGCTCTGCAACGGCTGCAACGTAGCAGCGACATCGCACCCCCGCAACCGCCAGAGCCAAGGCGGCAACCAAAGCAACGGCTGTCCCAGCCGCAGCCGCAACGACAGCGAACCGCCACAGGGCGGCAACAACAGCAACGGCTGCCCCAGCCGCAGCCACACAGGCAGCTACTCTAACGGCTGCATCACAGCAGCGTTCACAGCTTAACCGCCACAGAAAGGCAACAACAACAACGGCTGCAACGCANGAGTTGAGATGCCACTAATTACTACCCCATATTGGCAGTAAGGTAAGTTTTTTTTGAATAATTATGGGAAGCCCATAAGTAATGGGATTCTAGCTCAGGCCATCTCGCACATTGTGTTCCATGAGGATTGTTCCTCTTCTAACCTGTCCTCTGGTTTTTGTTTTATTTACAGCTGCGCTAGTCCGCTCTAAGCGAGTCTGCTCTGCAACGGCTGCAACGTAGCAGCGACATCGCAACCCCGCAACCGCCAGAGCCAAGGCGGCAACCAAAGCAACGGCTGTCCCAGCCGCAGCCGCAACGACAACGAACCGCCACAGGGCGGCAACAACAGCACCGGCTGCCCCAGCCGCAGCCACACAGGCAGCTCCTCTAACAGCTGCATTACAGCTTAACCGCCACAGAAAGGCAACAACAACAACGGCTGCAACGCCGCAGCCATATGGGCAACAACCGGCTACAACTCCAACCACCAGCTACAACAACACCAACTAGCAACGACGACAACAACAGCAGGCCCTACCAGTCTGCTGCAACGGTGGGTGAGTGCCAGATAAATTCAAAGTGGAAAAATAAATTTCTCATCGACTGAACGTAAAACAAAGATTTTTTCCCCTTAAACGAACTAAAAGAAACCACAGAAAACTAAAACGTGGCTTTAATAATAAGAGATAAACTCGATTAAAATCAGATAACATGTAGGGAAATTAAGAACATAACGTAAACTGAAAAGCAATTTATATATGCTTAAGGTATATCAAAAGCTCGCTTAAAATTAATAACAAGGGCAACCATAAATGGTTTGTCTCCTAGCTAGAGAAATTTAAAGTAAAGAAACAGAGCACTAGTTAAAGGAATATAATTGAAGAAATAAAATTTAGTACTAAATAGATTTAGCTATAGAAAAGATTAAGGTTGAATTATCTACAANCTAGCTAGAGAAAATTAAAGTAAAGAAACGGAGCACTAGTTAAAGGAATACAATTGAAGAAATAAAATTTAGTACTAAATAAATTTAGCTATAGAAAAGATTAAGGTTGAATTATCTACAAGAAAAAAAACATTTATTTTTAAGATTTACAAAAGGTGAAGCTAAAAAGTCTTTGAACCTAAATACCCTTAATTTTGAATAGATAGATAAATACCAATTTCAAAAAAATAAAACGAACGTTATTAACTGAGTTAACCATATATATATATAAAGAAAAAGGGAAATATTTTAAAACCCTAAAACGAGGAAAAAAATAAAAATTTTAATTATATAAATATAGGGAATTGGCTTACTTACCTGCCCTACTAAAATTAACTTTGTCGTTTATATAATTACCGGACCTACCTTACCAGACTTTCCTTAAAGTTACCTACCTGCCCTAATTATAAATATTGATATACCTACCTGACGTACTTAACCTTCTTATAATTACCGTTGATCTTGACCTTAGTACTTACCTTAGTTGTAGTCTTACTATTAGTATACTTACTTTAGATTTTTTTTTTCTTGATGTTAGGATTTATGTTAGCTAGTTTTAAGAATTAGATATAAGGAAAATGAATTTTTATAAATAAACTTGTTTTATAAAATGGGAATGCTGACTCTTTCCGTTATTTGAGAAGGCACGATAGGATTTCGGAAATGGGGCTACTGATATTAGGGTGCGCCGGTAGCCATGGCGAGGGTGGGCCAGCACCAGGCACCACAATACCAGCGGTGGTGCCTCATATTAGGCCATAGGATTTTCTTGTTTTGATCATTTCTTTTTATTTCGATTTTTAGTTTAGATTTTCCTTTTGTAGATTTTCAGCTTGTTTTAAATATTTGATTTTAACGTTTCTTTTCCAGCTTTTTTTTGTGTAACTGTGTTTTTTTTGAATATTTAAATTTGCGTCCGTCCGATACTTCCGGCTATGCCGGAAGCGAAGATGTTTGACAGGCATGACTTTTCTCTGCTATGGCGCAGGGAACAGGAGTGAATGCAACAACCCAGCCCCGCCGACATGACTAGCCATAGTGCACCCTATCGTGTCATGCCAGCTGCATTCACTGCTGCTCCCAATGTATGCGTACCATAACAACCTTTCTT
>NW_016186559.1:0-4602 GCF_001687245.7 Rhagoletis zephyria | reverse complement strand
TTCTTGTTGCTCCTTTCTCCTTGCTCTATTTTTCTCTATCTCTCCCCCCTTTAACCTCAAACTTGTCCGGCAATACACAAAGCAACAGCACTGCTTGAACCGCTGCACACCTAATCGATCGACCGACCGACTAATTTGTGTGTGTTTGTGTGTTTGCAACTTTCCACCCGACTAATTCTTTTTTCTTTCCTCTTTTTTCCTAACTTTGTCGGGTCGATTCTCTATTTTCCTTTGATTCTTTCTTTCTCTCACTCTCACTCTCTCTCTCCTTCACTTCCTCAATCAAATCAAACTCACACTCGGTAATCTGTAAATAATTGTTTTGTTTTCGTTACTTATTTATTGTTTCTCTTTAAATCTCCTCCTCCTCCTCCTTTTCCTCCTGTTGTCCACTGTCCCCTCTCTTTCAATTACCGATGTTAACTTATCGATCCACTCTTCTTTCACCACCACCACCACCACCACCAAACAAACACTACGATCTGATCCATCATCACCGGTCCTCTCTCTTTCATTCAATTTCCTTCCTCTTCTTTGTATTTATTTTCCTTTTCTTCTTATTTTTATACCTTCCTATGAGTTCTTTGTTTAATTGTAGCTCTCTAGAAGCTAGTAGTAGTAATGTTGTAATTTAGGAATTAACCAATTGATGACTGAATGGTGCTCTCTCTCTCTCTTCTCATTTCCCCCAATCTATTTATTGCTGTTATCTTATCTTACCTAGATTTTGTTGTTTTGAAATTAAACTCTATCCAGAGTTTCAGGTGAAGAAGGCTTCCTTTCATTCTGAAACTGCCACCACCCTGAAACTTGAGTGAAAACTTATTTTTCGCAAAAGTCATTTCAATGACCTTCGACTTCTTGGAGAGGCAGTGTAATGACACAGTATAATGAATGAATTTCTACTGAGCTCTGAAAGAGAAAAAGGGAAAGTTAATGAGAATTTAATTTTCATTTGACTGCTATTTTTACTACTGCTATTTTTGTTTTTCTTCTTCACTACTACTTCTATTTCATTTAATTGCCCCCTCTGCTGATGACGCTTGTGAGGTTCTTCCCTCTCGCCATTCCATCATTGATTTTCACTGACTGGGTCGTTTGACCAACCAGCCAACCAACTCTCTGTCTGTGTGTTCATCATTATTACCTTGGAATGTGCATGTGTCTCTCTGTCTGTCTGCAGTTGACATCACCAAACTTGATAGCAAGCTTTAGTGTGGTAGATGACAGACGTTTGTAGTAATTATTAGGTAGTGTGGGACAACGCGTGTGACCACCGCTATTACCTCTTCTTCTTCTTCTTCTTGTGCTGCTGCTGGCAATGGCAATGATGATGATGATGATGATGATGATGATGAGAGGTGCCACGTTGCAGAGGGGGAGTGTTCAGTTCAGGAGAGGCCAATGTTATTTTTCCTTTTCTGTTCACCTTTTTCCAGGTATTCGATCGGTTTGCCAGTTGGTCTCGCTCGCTCGCTTTGTTTGCACACGTCTCTTTGGTGATTGCTAAAAATACTGAACAGGTGCTTTGTTATTTCTTCTTCTTCTTCTTCTTCTCACTTTTTACTTCTCGTTCTTTGTTCTTCAATGTTATTATATTTTCATTTCGCCACTGTGTGTGTGTGTGTGTGTTTGCCCTTTCCTCCTTTCTTCTTAACCAGTCGCCGGTTTAATCGGCGCAGGGCAGCTTTTTCTCTCTGTTTGGTTTTCTGTTTCGCTGAGTTTTGTTTCGATTCGGTTCGGTTTCCCGGGAGTTCCTCTCATTGCCTGGTGTTGCTCATCAGCCCAACGGCGATGCTGAGCAGGTTTAGTACAATCGAGCCTGTCGCGATGCCTTTTGTAGGCTTTGTAGGGTTTGTTTTTCACTACTAATTTTGATGTAGTTCATCTTTGGTATTTAAATTAAATGGCTGCCGCGTCNTCGGTTCGGTTTCCCGGGAGTTCCTCTCATTGCCTGGTGTTGCTCATCAGCCCAACGGCGATGCTGAGCAGGTTTAGTACAATCGAGCCTGTCGCGATGCCTTTTGTAGGCTTTGTAGGGTTTGTTTTTCACTACTAATTTTGATGTAGTTCATCTTTGGTATTTAAATTAAATGGCTGCCGCGTCTTGTGCTTCTATTGTGCTCTTTTATGTTCTTGCTATGTTTGCTCTATTAGTTTTTTCGGTCTATTTTTTGCTCGTTTTGTTTCCCTTATTTGAGGCAATTTTAATTGAACTCTAGAGCACTTCTCTTTTGAAGTGAGCTTGTCTTCAGTGCTGCTATGTTTGACTTTGCAGCCTCTACTGGACAAAGTTTTTTTCTTCGCCTTTTCTCCTCTTGTCCTCACATTGTTTCTGGTGATGATGATGTGTGTGCCAACTAATTGACTGCTCTTCGCGCCTTGATTATTGCTGCGCTCAGCACTAAAGCTCTCTCTCTCAGTGTTCCTCCTTAGTCTCTTCGTTAGGACTTTTTTTGTCGGAAGGAAAAGTTTTCAACAAAAAAGCTGCGGCCTAGTTGGTCGGGCTGTTGCCCAACAGCAGCAGCAGCAGCAGCTTTCATTCTCGTTTTTTTTCGGGGTCTCGTGTGTTGAGATGATTAATTAATTTGGTTTGAGGGGAAAAGGAAAAAGTTTCTGAGAAACTGTTTTGCCCCATCTTTTTTGTTTGTATTTAATTGCTAACTCAACAGCTGATGAAAGTTAGTGCAGAGCTGTGCAGAGGAATTGTTTATCACCGCCACCACCACCGTTTCTTGGAATTATCTTTGTTTGTCTGTGGTTGATTGTCTTTGTTTTTGGCAATCAGATCCCATTCTCTTTTCCTGTGAAGAGAGAATGGGATCTAAGTGCTACCGTGTTTTGCCGGCTGGGTTTTTTGAGGCAAAGAAGAGGAATTGTTTTTGCCTTTTCTAACTTGGAAGTGCAAGTTTTTCCTTTCCTTTCCTTTCCTCAATGTTTTTTTTCAGTTGACTAGTCACTGAATAGCCTGCCGCCGCCGCCGCCGCCGCCCGTTGAAATGGATTTTCTTCCGCTGTGTACTGAAAACGACGCCGTTTTATTGTTGTTGTTGTCGTTGCTGCTCTAGCCAAAACTCTTTTGCTGTTGTTCTATGTTTGTATCGATAGTAGTCGGCAGAGCATTTCTATGCTTTGCTGCTGCTGCTGCTGATGTTCATTTCAGCGGAAGAGTGCGAGCTGCTGCTAATCTGCGAGCGCAAAAGTCTCGATTTTTCGTTGTTGTTGTACTTGTTTGGCAGACAGACTGAGTGCATTTTACTCTGTTCTGTTGATTGCAGACGGGGATAGGAATGGGAATAGGGGATAATGTGAAAACGGCGGGCCATCTTCTGCTCACGTCCCGGGCCCCATTCCATTCCATTCCATGCAAATGTGTGAGATTGTACTCAGGTTGGCCGAAGAGAATCCTCCTGCTGACAGCTGCCCTTTTTCTGCATTTTTCGTTTGTCTATTTATTCAGCATTCTTTTTCATTGGGGGCAGCTTTTTCATTTAACCAGCCAGCTTCAGCTTCANTAATGTGAAAACGGCGGGCCATCTTCTGCTCACGTCCCGGGCCCCATTCCATTCCATTCCATGCAAATGTGTGATTGTATTCTCCGGTTGGCAGAAGAGAATCCTCCCTCTGCTGACAGCTGCCCTTTTTCTGCCTTTTTCGTTTGTCTATTTATTCAGCATTCTTTTTCATTGGGGGCAGCTTTTTCATTTAACCAGCCAGTCAGCTTCACTCTCTTCACTCTACACTTCACTCTACACTTTACAGTGAAATGATTTTTTTGCTATTTTGTATCCAACAGTGTGTTCTCGATGTGTTCTCTGGGAATAGGAAGAAGAAGAAGAGGGAAAAGTTTTTCTTTCTTTCTCTCTCTCCCAACTAACAATTAACTATTTGCATTTTGCTCCTGGTTCTGCACCACTTTTCTGCACACACGGTTGTTTCTCTCTGCAAGTATGTTATAAACGGCTTAGAGGGGAAATTGNTTTTTCGTTTGTCTATTTATTCAGCATTCTTTTTCATTGGGGGCAGCTTTTTCATTTAACCAGCCAGTCAGCTTCACTCTCTTCACTCTACACTTCACTCTACACTTCACAGTGAAATGATTTTTTGCTATTTTGTATCCAACAGTGTGTTCTCGATGTGTTCTCTGGGAATAGGAAGAAGAAGAAGAGGGAAAAGTTTTTCTTTCTTTCTCTCTCTCCCAACTAANTCTCTCTCCCAACTAACAGCAATTAACTATTTGCATTTTGCTCCTGGTTCTGCACCACTTTTCTGCACACACGGTTGTTTCTCTGTATGTATGTTATAAACGGCTTAGAGGGGAAATTGCGCCAAATTGCGCTCTGAGGGAGTGGAAACAAAAAGTGGCTGTGTGTGTGTGTGTTTTAATCTAATTTAATTATAAAGCGTTTTAGTAGTGTTTGCACTTTTCGGTAGCCGTTTTCTGTATGTGTCTGTGTGTGAAATTCAGCACTGTGCTCAGCTTAGCGCTCGCGCGGACTGTGTGCGTTTGCTAATTTTGCGCGATAATTTAATTTTGTGTACTGCTGGCTATCTTTTGGTGTTGCCGCTGTTGCTGCAAGCAAATTGGTTGTTGCACTTTTTT
>NW_016186558.1:3149-4602 GCF_001687245.7 Rhagoletis zephyria | reverse complement strand
CTGTCTGGGCCTTTGCATGCCGCCTTTTTGTGGCCATACCCCAGACAAAGGAAACACCTTTGGACATCCGCGCGCTCTCGTACGCGGCAGACAATCCAGCCTACTCGCAACTTCCCCTTTTCAATAAGAGTCCGGCCTGGCAGTTCGTCGATTTGAACCACGGCCATTCTTTGTTCTCGCGAGTTTACGGCGAGGAGAGAGACGCGAAGTTGGCCATTCATCTTGTCTCCTAATTCCCCGCGTATAGCATTCTCCACTTCTGGGGCCGTAATTAGGCAGTCCATGCCCAGAACTTCTAGACGTAAACGTCTAATAAGAATACGGGCGTCTCCAAGCTGGGCAATGGCAGTGCACACATTTTCCTTAAATGCTGATTGGTCGCCACAGCGCTCCATTTCGATGAGCACGCCGCCTTCGCGGGTTTTCCGAACAGATCGAATTACGGTCTTCGTCTTCTCGGGTTGGAGCTTACCACGTATCGTTCCCAGCACCTCTGCATGGGTTTTGCCTTCAGCTAGCTTAATGATTAATTTGGCGAGACTCTTCTTTTTTCTCACCCTCTTCTTTTTTTTGCGGCTCTTCGCCTCGCCCTTATTGACCAAGGGTTCACCTGGTGCTGGCCCTGGCTTGGGCTCTCTGCTTTTTCCAACCGTTTTCCATTGATTATCTGGTACGGTTTTCTGTGCGTTATTATCTTTATTTCCATTATTATTATTACCGTTATTAATAATAATCTTATTACTACTACTATTATTATAGTTAGTGTTCTTTTTCTTTTTCGGCTCGCCTGTAGGGGAGTCGGATCGAGTTCGACCTCTCTTTTGCGAGCCAGGGCCAGCCTCCCGCAGCTCGGAAAGGGTAGACCCCTTCCGGCGTTGCTCTCGGAGGTAGCTTAATATATTTAAGCTCTCCTCGATTTGGGCCATACCCGTTTTTATGTCCATGGACACATTCTTCTGCTTAGAGACAGCACTCTGCATCTTTTTCAAGACGAGCCGAATCTGGGCCAATTGCTCATCTTCATTGCCTTCGCAAGTTCCCAAGCTTGCGGTGACATGCTTGCCGCTGTTTGCAGCAGTCGTCGTTTGAAGACGACTATCCCGGCTGCCGGGAGTTACCGTTTGGAAAGGTGTAGCCTTCTGCGCCACGTCGGCGGCTTTCTCCGTGCTCGTGGTGCCGGCATTTGCCTGCAGAAGAGTTTGTGGCGGGGAGCGCACAACTCTACTGCTCTTCCTGAATGCGCTGCATTCTTCCTCCATAACATCGACGTTGGTTTCATTTATTTGTTTTATTTTATTCATTTCCAATCAATTGGGTCTCCGCTTCAAGCCGCTATCTCCACACGTAGCACAGTCGCTTTTAAGTGTCGCGAACTTCATTCTCTCAAAGGAGCAGGCCATCGCGAGGGTTGACACAAGTCCTTATTGGGATATTGTGTTCAGAGCCAAGACAG
>NW_016186558.1:0-3066 GCF_001687245.7 Rhagoletis zephyria | reverse complement strand
TGGTTTCATTTGTTTGTTTTATTTTATTCATTTCCAATCAATTGGGTCTCCGCTTCAAGCCACTATCTCCACACGTAGCACAGTCGCTTTTAAGTGTCGCGAACTTCATTCTCTCAAAGGAGCAGGCCATCGCGAGGGTTGACACAAGTCCTTATGGGATATTGTGCTCAGAGCCAAGACAGCGCAAAACCAGGAGTAAATCTCAACTAGACCTGTGCGCCCAACTAAATGGCGACGTGTATTTAACGTACTTGAAGACCTGGCAGGGTTTTAACAAGACGGAGGCGATTGCAGCATTAGCCCACCAGCCATTTCTGTGAGGTGTCACCTTCACATACTAAAGTGGCGGAATACTGCTCTCGCCAGCCCAATATCGAACTAATCGTATACATGCTCCCGTATGCCATGAACAGGATCTAACTGGTCTCAATCCTGGGATGCTTTTTGGGAGGCGGCATCTGTTCGCCCGGACACAGGAGATTCATCAAGCATTTCTGATCTTTTAAATCAGGCCCTCGTCTGCTGCCGCTCTTGGTCTGGGACTGCTTATTGGTTATTCGCAGATAACCTACCGGAGTAGGCCGTTCACGATCCGCCCTGTGTGACTCCGGTAAGGTCCTGAGCTTAGCACTTACCATTAGTTATTTAATAATAAATATAAATAATAAAATAATTTTTTTTTAAAAGATAACTTTTTATTTTATTTTTGTTAATATAATTAAATATGATAGGGGGTCTGTTTATGTGCAGGGAGGAAATACTAATTGATTTTATTTAAATATAAATTAATTTTTATACAACATTGTTAAAGTTTTATTATTTAAATAATAAAATGTTTTAGATTATAATTTATTATTAATTATTTATTAATAAATATAGATAAAAAAATAATTTTTTTTTTTAAAGATAATTTTTATTATATTTTTGTTAATATAAATAAATATGATAGGGGGTCTATTTATTTGCAGGAAGGAAATACTAATTGATTTTATTTAAATATAAATAAATTTTTATACAGTATTACTTAAATTTTGTTATTTAAATTATTAATTAAATTTATAAAGTTTTATATTTAAATTATTTTTATATAATATTAAAGTTTTATTTTAGCTTAAAATTTTATTATTGATTTATTTTATATGTAAGTATTTGCATGAATTTTTATTTATTTAAATAATGAATAAATTTTATTATAGTCTCAGTAGTTAGTTTTATTAATCACAGAAATTTTTTAAATAGTAATTTCTTATAGTATTGGCTAAATTTGTGCCAGCAGCCGCGGTTATACAAATAATACAAAAAAATTAGTTCAGTGTAAGTTAAATTTTATATAAATAAAATAATTATAAATTTATTAGGTGAAATTTTAAATTTATATATTTTTATTATTAATAAATTAAAGCTTATAAATTTTGTAAATAAACTAGGATTAGATACCCTATTATTTAAAATGTAAATATAAACACTAAGGTAGTATTAGTTATGTTCTTGAAACTTAAAAAATTTGGCGGTATTTTAGTCTATTCAGAGGAACCTGTTCTGNTATTTTTATTATTAATAAATTAAAGCTTATAAATTTTGTAAATAAACTAGGATTAGATACCCTATTATTTAAAATGTAAATATTAACACTAAGGTAGTATTAGTTATGTTCTTGAAACTTAAAAAATTTGGCGGTATTTTAGTCTATTCAGAGGAACCTGTTCTGTAATTGATAATCCACGATGTACCTTACTTAAATTTGTTTTTCAGTTTATATACCGTCGTTATAAGAATATTTTATAAGAATAATAATTTTCCATANTGGTAGTATTAGCTATGTTCTTGAAACTTAAAAAAATTGGCGGTATTTTAGTCTACTCAGAGGAACCTGTTCTGTAATTGATAATCCACGATGTACCTTACTTAAATTTGTTTTTCAGTTTATATACCGTCGTTATAAGAATATTTTATAAGAATAATAATTTTCCATAATTTTTATTAAAATTTATATCAGATCAAGGTGTAGCTTATATTTAAGTAGAAATGGGTTACAATAAAATTATTTAAGTGAATTTAAATTTGAAATATTTAATGAAAATGGATTNGAATGAAGATGGATTTGATAGTAAAATTTTACAGATTAAAAATTTGATTTTAGCTCTATATTATGCACACATCGCTCTTATTCTTAAGATAAGATAAGTCGTAACATAGTAGATGTACCGGAAGGTGTATCTAGAATGACAATTTAAAGCTTATTTAGTAAAGTATTTCATTTACATTGAAAAGATTTTTGTGCAAATCAATATAAATTGATTAATATTTATTTATTAATTTATATTGATTTTATTTATAATTTATTAAAAATAATTATATAATTTAATGTTTTAGTAATTTNTATTTATTTTTTTATTTATAATTTATTAAAAATAATTATATAATTTAATGTTTTAGTAATTTGTAGTGAAAAAATAATATTAATAATAGTTTATTAAGTATTGTGAAAGATAATTGAAATAATTTGAAAAATTATTATTTAAAAAGAAAATTTNGAAAAAATAATATGAATGATAGTTTATTAAGTATTGTGAAAGATAATTGAAATAATTTGAAAAAGTTATTATTTTAAAAGAAAATTTTATTTATTGTACTTTGTGTATTAGGGTTTCAAACCCTGGGTGTCAAAATTATTATAAATAAATAATTATAAATGAAACGTTATTCGTTTATAAAGGTATCTATTTTTTTTAGAAATAAATCTAAATTACAAATCTTTAATTTTTTGTTTATTTATTAAAATAAAAAAATATTAAGTTGAATATTTTAAGGGATAAGCTTTAAAATATATTATTAAAAACTAGTAATTTTAATATAAAATGTATGAATAGAATTTTCAATCATTTATAAATTTGTTATAAATTATTTTATAATTTATATTATTTTAAGTTTTTATGAAAGTTTTTTCATAAATTTTTTATGAAAATTAATAATGATAAAATTAATATATTTTTATATTGTATATATAATTTTATTTGATAAGTTTATAACGGGTGATTTTTTTGAGGTTAGGATTTTCATGCATTA
>NW_016186557.1:0-4602 GCF_001687245.7 Rhagoletis zephyria | reverse complement strand
TTGTCCAAACACCAAATTCTAAGGCTAAACAAACGGTCAAAAAGCGTGTCTGCTTCTTTCATCTGCATCATCCAGATGGCTGTCCCCTATCATCTGAGCATTGCACGTTTATACATTAACCATTTATACGTAATTCCAAATAAGAAACTACATTATCTTTGTATTTCGTTAAGATTTTAATAGAAGGTTTAATTCCTCGCCTACTATATACATAAATCATGTACATACATACATATATACGTCAAGAAAAGACTTATGCATTTATAAATGGTATATAGCAATTACTTTTATATTTTCTCAAACTCTTTTGATAAAATCGCCTCAAGTCGCTAGCGTTGTTGATATCATACGATTCTAAATTTTTAATTAGTGAATTTGATACCGTACTTTGACTTTACGTTTGTATTATCATAACGAATCCTAACCGCCAAAAAGACGTAAGCGACATTTTTTTTTTTTTTTATACAGAAATAAATCTATACATTCTAGGCATGGTACAATAATTACAGGTATCGTCTTCCCAGAGAGCGCATATTCCGATCTGCCTTATTTGAAAAACATTGTTGACCACACAAAGGTTTACTGCTACGTATACCATATATGTACACGTATTTTTTTAAACAAAGCTTCTTGCAGAGGACTTAATTAATTTGCAAATGCCGAAAGAAAACATTTGCTTTTTAAATAAACTCAAAATTTGTATGGCTCACTTCATTTCAAACGTTTTTTATTTTGTTTTGAAAAATTATAGAAATTACATTGAGCGAAAGCAAAAAGCAAAGCCAAATAAAAGTAAAAGAATCAACATTGAACTGCGTCAAAATGAAAATAAGGGAGCACGAATTTCGATGTGAAGCAAAACTCTCTGGGAAGACAATACCTGTAATTATTGTACCATGCATTCTAGGAACATTTCTACATCAAAAAGAAAAATGTCGATTACGTCTTTTTGGCGGTTAGGGCTCGATTACGTCTACGACCTAATCGTAAAATACCAAGTAACTAAATTTAAATAATAACATTTTATTAGCAAGTACTGGATATATCCTTATTTGCCCTCAGGTTTCCTTTTTAAAACTTGCATTGATCGTCCTTGTGCACGAATATTAACGTGAGCTGTCTGAGCTATTACTGCGCCGGCGTCGACGAATAGGTGATCGTGATCGGCGCCGAGGCGAACGCCTGCCGCGGGGAGGCGAACGCCTTCCGCGATTATTAAATCGGTTAAACATCGGCGGTGAGCGCCAGCGACCAGCTGGACGTCGCATTGTGAGTGAAGGGCGCCTAACAGGAGGACGAATTTTTAGTGCTTGTACCGGCGATACAGTAACCTCTTGACCGTCAATTTGCCCGCCATCCATCTGTTTCATAGCCGTCTCACATTCTTCCGGCGTAGCATACTCCACATATGCCATGCCACGTCCGAAAGAAGGATGATAGCGGTCCGTCGGGAATTCAACATTTTTAACCTCACCAAAGCAACTGAAAATTTCGATGACATGTTCCTTGGTTACGTTGCGGGTTAATCGACCAACATGAATACGCGTCGGCTTTGGAGTGGCCGATCGCGAGCGGGTCCGATCTCGTCGCTTGGCCGGCGGACTGCGTTCACCGGAGCTGCGAACACGGCGACGTGGAGATCGTGACCCCGAGCGTGAGCGGGAACGGCGATCGCGTTCTTTTGAACGTTCGCGCTTGGCAGCTGCGCCATCTCCTCCACCACCGCCACCTCCACCTGCACCACCTCTATCGTTTGATGTACGTCGTGCACGATCCCGATCTTTGGAACGCGAGCGTGTCCGCGATCGCCGTCGATCGCGTTCATTTCGCTCTCTGTCTCTATCACGATCGCGCTCATTGCGTTCACGGTCGCGTTCCCGATCCTTGGAACGAGACTTGTCCTTGCGAATCTTGCTCGTAGCACGGGGCGATTTAGAGCGACGCGGAGAGCGCGAACCACTCTTACGAGCTGCATTTGAGTTTCCCCCACCACCACGACGTCGGTTGTTAACGCCGCGTTCAGAATCACTTGATGATGACGAAGAAGAAGAGGATGAACCACTGGAACTAGAAGAGCTAGAGCGTGATCCCGATCCCGAGCTACTTCGAGAAGAGCTGCTGTCTGACGAACTGTGGGTAAATATGAAATAACGTTAACAAAAAAATATTTGGATATTTTTATACCGAGACGCACCTGCCACTACTATCGCTGCTGGATGACGCTGAACCGCGTCTTCTGCGGTCACGCTCCCGACCACGATTCGAATTCGACGAGGAGCTAACTTTTGGCTTCACATCTTTCGTCGACGATTCTTTGCCATCCTTCCCATCTTTTTCCGCCTCGGCAGATGGCGAACGCTCATGAGCCCTGGATTAAATACACATTATCAATCGGCGACTATTATTTGCAAACGCTTGTAATAAGAATAATTTTACTTACATCTTTTAGTATCTTCAGATGATTTTGTTTTTATTAAATAGTTTGATTATTTAAAGGAGTGCGGAGTAGGCGAAAATTTTCAGTAAAATGGCCACAAATCCGCGTTTATTTTCCGTTTTTGGTAGCCGACATGAGTGGAAGTGAGACAACTATTATTTTGATTTCGAACACGTGGGATGGCATTGCCAGGTAATATTTTGTTTGTCGAAATTCAGTAGGGGCCTTCACACCCACTTAGGTACTTTGGCATAACAGTGGCTACACACGACGAACATTGTGCGCGCACCGCTCGGCTTGTGGTGCAAGTTCGTCGTTTGTTAGGCGGTTCACGAGCATGCTCGCAAAAAGTAAAAAAAAAGGATGCTCGTCGTTTGTAGCGTGGCTAAGTGCAGAATACGGCCCGTTAAGCTAGAACAAAACGAAAAGCGGGCGTGGTCAAAGAACCTAAATCTATAAGCAGAGACAACACGTTATAATTGTAACGAGTGGAAACATCAGGAGCGTGCTTTCTCTTTTGCCCAAATACGTTCTTTGACGTGGTCCACCNGTAAAAAAAAAGGATGCTCGTCGTTTGTAGCGTGGCTAAGTGCAGAATACGGCCCGTTAAGCTAGAACAAAACGAAAAGCGGGCGTGGTCATAGAACCTAAATCTATAAGCAGATAAAAACACACGTTATAATTGTAACGAGTGGAAACATCAGGAGCGTGCTTTCTCTTTTGCCCAAATACGTTCTTTGACGTGGTCCACCTTTTTCTTAAATTTAATGNCTTACATCTTTTAGTATCTTCAGATGATTTTGTTTTTATTAAATAGTTTGATTATTTAAAGGAGTGCGGAGTAGGCGAAAATTTTCAGTAAAATGGCCACAAATACGCGTTTATTTTCCGTTTTTGGTAGCCGACATGAGTGGAAGTGAGACAACTATTATTTTGATTTCGAACACGTGGGATGGCATTGCCAGGTAATATTTTGTTTGTCGAAATTGAGTAGGGGCCTTCACACCCTCTTAGGTACTTTGGCATAACAGTGGCTACACACGACGAACATTGTGCGCGCACCGCTCGGCTTGTGGTGCAAGTTCGTCGTTTGTTAGGCGGTTCACGAGCATGCTCGCAAAAAATAAAAAAAAGGATGCTCGTCGTTTGTAGCGTGGCTAAGTGCAGAATACGGCCCGTTAAGCTAGAACAAAACGAAAAGCGGGCGTGGTCAAAGAACCTAAATCTATAAGCAGAGACAACACGTTATAATTGTAACGAGTGGAAACATCAGGAGCGTGCTTTCTCTTTTGCCCAAATACGTTCTTTGACGTGGTCCACCTTTTTCTTAAATTTAATGATATAAACATTTTTTTGGTGCAAACTTATATTTTTAGGATATGGAGTAGCGAAGGGGGAATTTTCGAAAATTTAAAATGGCTATATTTCGAAAAATTCCTGAGCGAGCTTGAAAAGGTTGGTATCCTTGGAAAGGTAAATAAAATCCATATATGTAATATGTCCAAATGCCGCTTAGCTGAATCAGCTGAAAACAAGGGCATATAAAAGGGTGGCAACCCTATTAAATAAAATAAACCCTACTTTCCTTCTGTTGGTCAAGCCAATTTGTTTGACACCACATATTTGAAAATCAGGCGAACGGTGTAAATATCATAATTTTAAAATCAGGTGGCAACCCTATTAAAAAAATAGAACCTTTCTGCACATCTAGAGGCCCAAGCCCCTTCCTTTGACATCTCATTTTTGAAAGCGAATGAGCGGTGCAAGTCTTATGCAACTAACAAAATTTCATAGAATAGTATCTCTAGCCACAACCTGCTATGGAGCTTCAGGTTAAGTTTATGTAACACTCGCAGCATTACTGTACAGTTGCACTCGACAGTAAATGCAGTAGTGCTTGATGTTTTATTAAAGCAAATGGCTCATTCACTATTTGCAGTAGTCCGCCTTTGACAGTATTTGAAAGCTCTGAGGAAGTGAAGTGAAGTATAGCGAAATTGGCAAATGTTTTGATCGCCCTTTCAAAACCGTTTATGCAGCCTAATACGCACCAATAGGGGTGATGATAAGTATAAAGCAAAGAATATCGAGGTCTTATATTCAATACCCTCTATCAGCACTTTTCATTAAAATGAGATTCTGATATAAAATTCCACCTAAAACTT
>NW_016186556.1:0-4603 GCF_001687245.7 Rhagoletis zephyria | reverse complement strand
ATTTTGCCGAATATATTGAGCGAGCCTTTTGTCCTTCATGGTTATGAATTGACGCAATGCCTGGCAATAATGGAACTCCCACTTTACAAAACGAATTTATTCCCATTCAAAACGAAATAAGTCCCACTTAAAATAAAAACGCGTAACGAAATAAGTCCCACCAATTGACGAAATAAGTCCTACTTTTAAAAACGAAATAACTCCCACTTTCAAAATAGCAATTTTTGGTGGGACTTATTTCGTTTTTAAAAGTGGNTTTTCGTGGGAGTTATTTCATAGACCCCCACAATCATCTGTTAAATCCTTTAAAAATTTTGCTTTACATTAATTTGTTTTTGTTCAAGGCAGTCATTTAATTTACACTCTTTGCTCTCATTTGCTACATTTGCCGACCTTTTGCCGTCACCTAATCACTTTCATCGGCCAAACGCCTAATATAACCACCACAACACCGGCATAACCACTCAATGTCATTGCGCTTCATGCAATTAAACTAACTTAAACGCATTTCGCATCATATCACGAACATGCAACATTAACTTGCCACACGCGCTACATTTCGCTCATCATTTTCCAACTTCACCAAAGCGCAGCAAAGAAAATGGTTTTATGCCACCAACCGCAGCTACTATATCAGCTAACAACAATACTAAACTGTGCGACAACATTCTTTCACAGCAATCACCAGATTTGATACAAAAACAACAGCGAGACTCAACGGCAGGCGATCTTCAACTCGAGACAGCGGCGACATTTCAGTTCACATCGCCAACTGCAACGTTTAAGCGCAAAAAGCAACAACAACAACAACAGTTGCAACATCAACAAATTGAATACCAACTACGCCATAACAACAATAACTGTTTGAGCAGTCAAACAGTAGTAGCAACATTAATTAAAAATTCGCTACATACAGAACAACAACAACAGCAACAAAAACAGCGAGATTCAAAATCACCTTCCCGTAACAGCATTGGCGGCAATAACTTGCAACATGCAGCTACGGTGAGCACATCGATTTTGATGAATGGTGGCGGTCCGACGACAACCACAACAATAACAAAAGAAACGCAAAAAGCAAAAACAACGATTGCTGACAGCATTCTAGGACTTGCCACAGGTGCTAGCAGTGTTGGCGATGCTGGCGCTGCTGTTAGACACATTGAAAGTAGTACAACAACCACACGCTCGCCACGCAATCGCACTTTGCCACGAGTTGCCACAACAACAACAACGCCGCGTGCTGCTTATGCCGCTGACAGTGTCGATTTAGTGGGCAGCCACACAAGCAAAGCTTCGCCAGTGGTGGTGGTTGCAAATTCACAACAGAACGGACACGACAAGCGACAACGTGCCACAATCAAGGTGAAGCAGGCACAACGTCAATATCAACAACAACAACAAGAGAAAACACTACAACAACAAGCGCTGCCAAAGAGAATGCCCAAAGGTGCTGCTGTTACTGGCAGTGGCAGTGCAAGTGCGAGTGCGAGTGGCAATAGCAGCAATCACAGCAATAATAATAACAACAACACACTATACAAAGGTAACAACGATTTCATGGATAGCCTGGGTGCGCATTTGGAGTTGGTGGGTTGGCGTAAGAAATGCCTTTATGGACTGCTCGTACTGCTGATGCTGCTCATCATCACCAATTTGGTGTTGACGCTGTGGATACTGAAGGTGATGGAATTTACGACGGTGAGTGTGGCACACAAGTATACAAATGTATACATACATATATTTTGTACATTTTACAACAACCAAAATTCACTTACTATACAGTGCAGTGGTTTGTTTGTTGTCAGCAGGTCGAGGCTTGCAACTTTTCATGGCAGTAGAATCGACCAGTTGACATCACTCATACGCCGCGGTCACCTCAGTCACTTTATACCTATTTTAGATAACTACATACATACGTACATACATACATACATACATATACGGCATACGCCTCATTACCCAGCTCAATTGTTGTTAATTGACCTTCAATGGTTTTTGTCTTATCATCATTGCAGGATGGCATGGGGCACCTGAAGATAGTGCCAGGCGGCATACAACTCACCGGTCAAGCGCTCATAATGGACATGCTGCGCGCATCGACAATACGCTCAAGGCACGGGCAACCAATTGCGATAGGTGAGTACAGGCGATAAAGCAAGCAATGTGCTACAGGGTGATAAATGTACCAATAATCACATAAATGGTGTCTGTATATACGTATCTGTACATACATATTTATATATATATGCATGTGCACAGTGGCGTAGCCAGGATTGCGGGAATGGGGCGATGATAAACAATTTTGAGCTATAATCTTAATTAAAATTAAATTAATAAGCCTGCTAGCACTACTATTTTCAGACCGTCTAAATTCGGCTTTTTGAGGGCGGGAGGGGGAAGGTAGTAGAATTTTGTCTCAGCAATTTCAGGTCGCGAAAATTGCGGTATGACTTGGGTCTGATACCCACAACAGTGTTGCCGTTGTGCGATTAAAGTCGCAACTTGCAGCCCAATTCTCAGATAAGGCCTTCTTCAGCCATTTGTTGAGATAGGGCGCTTTCAAATCGGCGGCCAACAAATGGCATTATGCAGTAATACATCGACTGCTGAGTAGAAGATCGATCAATCTCGGCAGCCAGTTCAAAAACGCTCTATCTCAGCAAAATTTTCAAGAAATCCCTATTTCAGAATTTGGGTGAAGAACGTCCTACCACCAGTTCATAAACTATTACGACATTGTGACATACGAGATGGCTATCATTTGAGTCAGTGACTTACATAATCGTGGTGCAATGGTCTGTTTTCCAGCATTATTTTCTCTTGGAAAATTTTTTACCAAAGCATGCATAATCCCATAACTGATGATCCTAAATATTAATAAAAATGTATTTCGTCATTAATTAATAAAGAAAGTTATAAATTAAAAGGATAAACTCAAGAGTAAATAATAGTAGTTGATTGACGAAGGAGAGATACATCACCCTCTTGGCTCCGCAACTGTATGTACAAATGTGTGTGTGAGCTCTTATTTGTATGTGGATGATATGCAAATTTGCGTTTGCTTGTGATTTGCAGCAATTTGTATGCCGCCAGCATGACAAATAATCGCACAAATATGTATATAAACATATACATATGTGTGTACATATGTATGTTAGTATGCATATGAATAAATCTGCATACATATTTGTAAACATTTAGTCGGATAATGTTTGTCTGATAACGTCACGGCAAGATAAGATATTTACGCACGTAATTTATTATGGTGATGTCCCTATTAATATTCATTTTGCATAAATTTCCAAATGTTGAGATTTTGCTGCTAAATGCCTATTGCCAAAACATATTCATTTGATTACGAAGCTTTAAATAGAATTTTGCTACTAGGTAATAATTGTATTCATGAAAAACATACATACATACATACAGACTTATAGCAGCACCTATGTGGGAAGTCTTTCTGTGGCCTTAATTGTTTGTCATCGTTTGATTTATTTGCTTTGTATTATTCATTCTATCAAGTCATCGAGTAATATATCACATACATATGTGTACATAAGTACATACGTACATACTTATTATGCACTCTTTAAACTTTAGAAACTTTCAATTTTTAATAGTTAGCAAGTAATTTAAAACTTTTTTAAGGCAAGCTTTTATTAGTGGTTAATAAAGAAAATCGACCCCCGCATCACCTGACGGCTAATTTTTTGTGGAGTTATTTCTTTAGATTTAAGACATACTAAGTGTGCCCGTTACTGTTGAAAAACGACCGTTTTTTTAGTTTTTATTTAACCTTTGGAGAGCTTTTTCGAACATTTGATACATATCGATAGTTCAATGAAATTCAAAAACATTAAATCCCGATAACCCAACAAAATTCGATAACTCGACCAATTTCGATAAATTTCGATAACTGCGCATTTCGAGGGCTCGATCCATTTCGATAACTCTAAAATGTATATCGACATAAATCGATAAACTTCGGATATCCACCTCTATAAATTGCGATAATTCGATTAATTTTGATAGCTCTATATCGACTAATTTCGATAACTCATTACAATGCGGTAAATCGATAGTTTCTGATGATAAGATGTAGCAAATTTCTTAATTTCTTCCTCGATAGTGGCAATTTTAATTAAGGTGCGTTAACAATCATTCTACGAGTGTTCGATTGGAATATTTGTAGTATCTCAATATTTGAGTTTGCCATGGCCAGAATTTTTTTTTGTGCGGAGGTTCGGGCAAAAAATTTTTTTTTAGTTTCACTTTTATTTTAACATATTTTGATTAAAAAAAAAATACTGATAAAAATAAAATATATCACACAAACAACGAAAAATATAATCGATAATCGCATTAGGCTTTTGGCCGAAAATTTTAAAATGCGCTTAGTGGCATTGTGCTACTATGATAGCACGGCTGAGTAATCATAGTCAACTTATGTACAGTAGTAGAACAAATTATAGCCGCACCAAATTCAAATTTTCATAAGTCTTGAAATGTTGTCTTTGCTTTTATTTAATTTTGGTTAGTTTTTTATAGTTCATTATTTAAAAACATCCGTATAAATAAAAGTTTAAAGGAAGTGTCACAC
>NW_016186555.1:0-4603 GCF_001687245.7 Rhagoletis zephyria | reverse complement strand
AGAATAAAAAATAAAAAGTAAAAATAAAATAAAATGCACTCTAAAGAATAAAACTCAAATACAAATGTAGAGTACCGATAATTTTTTCATAAGTCAATGATCGGAACTTAACCAAATTAGTATGGGACCTGACCAATTTGAGGTACATACCACCTTTTCTATAGAAAAAAAGAATTATCGAAAACGGTTGACGTAGTCCAAAGTTAAATAAAAAAAAAATATTCCGAAGGATTGATAGCTTTCTCCTTTTGTTAAAATCGGTTAAAAATAGGGGCCACTAAAATAAATAAATAACGACACAACTAAAAAAACCTTACTATTGAATAGCGGAATATGCCTCTTATTCTTGTCTAATCCATGCAGTGCACGGACTTCTAGAAAATAAATAGTGGTAGATTTTACATACAAAAGATGGCAGAAGCTGGTAGATTTTTTTTGTTTAAGAAACTATATTAGATAGTTTTTACTCATATAGTTCGTGTCATTTTTTGTTTTTGTACTACTGCTGTAACCTTATATGAATTCGCCAGGGGATAATTGTATTTTTTTAACAACAAACATTTTTTTCACGTCAATAAAATATTCAACAAAAACGTTTACATAAAACTGGGCCCGAATCACGGCATCCAAGATCAAATGAAACTCGATTCGAGTCGAATGAAATAAAATGACAGCTGTATTCTCTCAAACAAATTTTAATTTAAAAATTCATTTTAAAAAGGGGCTCAAAAAATTATCTCCACTTAAAAATTTTTTAACTAAAATTATATTTGAAATGCTTGAAGTTTGCAGACGATTTGTTCGTCATCCTCAACAAAAAAACGCGTTGCAAACGAATAACAGTTACATAAACAGCTGATAGAGATGCAATTGCACTTTTAAATTGGTTAAGGTCTGAGTAACTTTTCATTTTTATTTTATTTGTTTCCGGAAAATATTGGTGGATTTTTAGCCTATAGCCATACATACAGCTAAAAAGTTGGTAGATCTACCAATAAAGTGGTAAACTCAGTGCACTAATAATCCATGTCTAATCCTCACTAAGGGCCGGTTGCTCAAAGCCTGGTTGACACTAATAATCGGGTAAAGTCGTTATCGACGTTTTCGACTCCATGCATATAACACGGTGTCGGTAACATCGATACCGATGTTTAACCGGGGATTAGAGTCAACCAGGCTTTGAGAAACCGGTCCTACATCTTTATAAATCAGCCATAAATATTTAGTAGGGATTAGAGAAGGATTAAATAGAGTATGCGCCACTATTGAGTAGTATGTGCTTTTTTCGAGTTTTGAGTTGTGTCCCTATCGCAGAGGACCATCGATATATCCATACCTTTCTCGGATAGGTGTTAACTCTGACAATATTCGTATAAGGTTGCCACCTATTCGAAATTGTTTATAAATTAAAAGAAATACATCATAATATGGGTACCAAATGAAACGTATTTAAAACATCGCCAATTTAGAGATATTTTTGAATAAGGTTGCCACCTATTATCTATCGTATATTTATTTATTTTATTCTTTAGAAACTCAAAGAACAATATTTCAATTCATTGGTAATAAAGGAAAGGTTTTAAACAATGTTTTGCTTAAACTCTACAAAAAATTCAATAAAACAACAAAATTTAACTAATCTTTTTCATTTTCCTACTGGAAACATATGTATGGATGTATGTATGTGGCCACCAGTGTTAACAAATAAACAGTTGCGCGTGCAAACATTTAAACTATTAAATTGATAAATGAATGCTTCTACTTATATTCAGATTTTATTAAAGTCATACATTGAATACTTATGTATGTGCATTAGGGTGAGCCAAAAAAACGAATACCTAACGAATTTTTGATCTTAATAGGACCTATTTACAGAGAGGAAAATTCTAAAAAAAATGCATTTTCTACGCATTTTTTATTATGTTAATGTAAGTTTTTTCATTTAGCATGACTATTTCCTATAATAAAGATCTAAAACTGCATATTCCGCTTTTTTCGACTTTAATAGCCCGTTAGTATATACATTTTATGCCTTGACAAATTTTTTATATCAAATGGAATATTACATTTTATTTACAAGGAAATTTTGTAATGCTCACCGACATCTTTTAAACTTGGAATACAAATTTTTCCAAATGGGAGACTTTTATTCTCGAATTCCTTTAGGTTAGGCTATTTGGCTCACCTTAATGTACATATATTTTCAATCAATGCAATTCCATGCCATTACAGTTCAATTAATTTCCCTCAATTATACACATAGTTTATTTTTTTTCAAATGTTATTGTTTTATGTTTCGTATCGTTTTTGTATGTTGTGTGGATTTGTGATCAAGCCTGAATCCAATCGTGTGTTAGTACGCACTTTTAATCAGTCGGCTTCGGTGGCCGGCGGATCGAGGATTGCGACGAAGTCCATCTGAATTATCTTATTTTCGTATATCAATAGTGATAACATTTTTAATGAAAGCAAATTTTTTACATGGAAAATTCCAAATGCCTACCGACACCTTTTAAAATTGGAGTAAAAATTTTTCCAAATAGGAGAATTTTCTTCTCAGTAAATATGTAGGTCCTTTTAAGGCCATAAATTTGTTAGGCTAGTTATTTTGGATCACCCTAATATAAATACATACCAGCGTATGTAGTATGTAAATTAGGGTGGTAAATAAAGTAAAGTCGGAATTAAATGCTCTCACCCACTACATATGGCTGTTCTTTCCCGAAAAATAATATAGCCATGTTTTCTTATTTTGAAATAAAAAAAAATATTTAGAGGTCGCCCAAAGCTCTCAAAATTTTCCATGCATTTTATTATATAGTACAAAAACTATTGTTCTTAGTATAGAATTTTCTTGGAAATCAATATTTTACAATCGGAAAACTTGTATATGTAAATAGCAACCCTAGTAAAAGTATTTTTTTTTTCATTTTCGCCAAAACGAAGCTCCTTCGTAGCCATCTATTAAAGACAGTATAATCACGGTCCTTGTCTCGCATGTGTTTTTGGACCGCCCTCGTATACATAGTACATATGTGTGTCTGTAGGCAGTACGAGTGTATGAGTTCATTGTTTTTGTCAAAGCGTACAAACGCACCCGCACTATTGAGATTTGTGTGCCGTGCCGTTGCATTTATTTTCACACATTTTTACACTTAGTATGCGCGTATGTGCGCTTGTTTTGTTTTTACACCGCATTTTGCGCCAAGTAAAAACAAATTAGGAACAAATATTTATCTTGCACCTTTTATGTCTCCGCCTCAGCCATACGAAATGTACACAACAGTGTGGGAATGTATGTATGTATGTATGTACTCCTACGTTTATATTTTGTGTATTGTAGATTGCTAATTCTCTGCTGCATCTTTTTTTGTTACAGCCTTTGGGGAAGAGTATATATAGTACATATGCAATACAAATAAGGATGTGCCGGATAGAAAATTTGCCCGGGATAATCATATTCTGGATACCATGTGAAAAATGTGAGCCAGACTCGGATATCCGGTAGACTGTTGTCCTTAATTAATTTCACAGTACTTTGCACTGGCTTTGCGGTGAATTTATTCTTAATTATAAATGAATTACCGTGGAGAAACCAGTTGAAAAATGTGAAAAATCCGAAGTCTAGAAAAAACTTCTATTGAAGAGCGAGCTTGGAAAAGACAACGCCTCTGCCAATGGTTCAAGTTCTTGCAGTGATGTGGATAAGTAGTAGGCAAGGCAGTGACCGTAAAAGAGAAAATCAGCGATTTATGAATTAGAAACGGAGAAGTATTTTAAGCTATCCGTAGGTTTTCAAACTAACATTTGTAGGGTCAAACTCCGGAAATTATACCGGATTTTAGCAGTATCCGGCCGGATAATCGGATAAGCAAAAGAAGCCGGAAAAGCCCGATTCCGGATATCTACCGAATGAGATTCCCATACAAAAATCCAATTAGACTTAACTGTCATCGATGATGTTAATGCTGGCCTTGTATATCGTTTGTCGCTAGAATTATCTATTGAATTTCAAAATTATAATTGCAACCAGTGGATGACAGTTAAGCCTCAGATGGGTTTTAACATCAGAAAGTCGTTTTTGTGTAAACTGCAGATAGGTCATATTGAAAATAAACCCTCGATATGTACATTGCCACAAACAAAATGTCACTTTATTTTTGCCGAACCCAGGGGCCGCTTTTTAAATTTTTCGTCATATCTTCAGCATTTGCAGTCATATTTTAAAATTTGATATATGGATATTCTTATATATTTTTTTTTGTTATAAAGTTAATTGACCACAAGTTCCCCCCCAGATCTCAGCTCCTACCACTCTAATGTTTGTAAATTAAAGTTCACGAAAAATCATTAAACTTTTGCTAAGGAAGTATTTCCTTGCGAAGACAATTTCGCTTTTTTTTTGCCGAACGTAGGGGTCGCCTTTAGCAATTTTTCTCCATATCTGCGGCATTTACATTACATTAAACTAAAACTCACCAAAAAGCATTAAACTTTAGTTAAAGAGTAATTTGATTATTCCAGTGGAACTATTTAAAACCATTTTTATCGCCTAATGTCACCGAATAATGGCAAAATGTTCGGCCAAGAAAATTAAATTTTG
>NW_016186554.1:0-4603 GCF_001687245.7 Rhagoletis zephyria | reverse complement strand
AAAATTTTACACTGAAAATATCTTCAAAATGAAGATTTTTGTGTATGATATAATATATATAATGTTTAAGTTAAAATTGTTAACTTATTTATATTATCCTTGCTCCATTATTATAAGCAGCAAATTAAGGAAGACGAAGAATGAAATCCCCTACAATATTATCTGCCTTCTTCTCTCGCACAGTAAAACATATACTCTAGTACAGAGCTAGAGAGTGGAGGTAAAGAACAAACGGCCTTTTGTATCCCCTCTAGTTTAAATAACAACAATGGAAAATTTCAAGTAAACTGCCATTTAAGAAACATTTTCTGATGCGTTTACATGGACAAATGTAGAAATGGAGAAAAAAAGGGGCGGTAAGATTTATAAAAATGTAAAAAATTTAAAAATATCATTAAAAAATCGAATTAAAAAGCTTAAAATTGTTATGGAACTTTGTGTTATGGTTTTTGATAGATAACGAGCAATTCTTTCATAAAAATAAACAAGTAATATTTAAACAAAAAACACAAGCGTCTTCAATTCTCATATAAAAATTGTCCGCCAATTTCTTCATGATTCAATGACCGTATCTAAACCAAATTAGTATGGGACCACCCTTGAAATACCCCACCTTTCCGATAAAAAGGAATTATCGAAATCAGTTACATAAAAGAAAAATATTCGCACGAATTGATAAACTCCTCTTTTTTTGAAGTCGGTCAAAACTTGCAAAATGTCGCGTCCCTATTTATTTTTTTGCCAGTGTATATATTCATATGTTAACTGTGCTTCAAATTTTGTGATGATACGAGGCAATATTCATTTTAAGTTTAAGTTGTTATAAAAAGGACTTTATAACTTGAAAGCGCTATTTACAGCCGTAAAGACCATATCGAATTTTGTGTTTATT
Source organism: Rhagoletis zephyria (assembly GCF_001687245.7). Taxonomy (NCBI): domain Eukaryota; kingdom Metazoa; phylum Arthropoda; class Insecta; order Diptera; family Tephritidae; genus Rhagoletis; species Rhagoletis zephyria. Next base: position 3,711 of record NW_016186554.1, on the reverse strand, counting down.
TTTGATCGAGGATTTTTTGGAATCGAAAAGATTTGTTTAGCTCTAAAATCTTATTTTGAAGATTTTTTTAGAAACAATTAAGATTTTTAGGGGACTTTCTCTGGCAACACTGCCGGTAAGAGCGAAATACATCACACAAGCGGCTTGATAAACCAAGCGAAATATCCCTTTGCTTAAAGCTATTTATGTTGTGTATGGGGGTCTTTGAAGGTTTGACAAGCCCTTTGAGGGAAATGTGAACAAAAACCGAAACCGGAACCGGAAGAAAACTAAAATTCTTTGGTTGNCTTTGAAGGTTTGACAAGCCCTTTGAGGGAAATGTGAACAAAAACCGAAACCGGAACCGGAAGAAAACTAAAATTCTTTGGTTGAACGAGTCATTTTTGCATGGTGTATGGCGAAGTGGGAAAAGTAGGTTTGAAGAATGGTTTTTTTACGCTACTTTTAAAACTTCGGAAAGATATTTGTTCAAAAATTTGCAGTGCGATTTAACAACTTTGTTGTGTAAAACATGGTTGCATTTGTTGTCTGCAAATATATCGAGAGAAAATTCCTCAAAGATTCGTCAAAATAAAGATCATCAAAAAATACTTAAGCACACCCGAAATTCCTCACGTATTGAGGAATTACTCACAAAGTGGTCACACTGCTCTTGGAGTATTCGAGAGAAAGATTTTGCGGAAGATTTAATGGCCTTTACGCGTTGGCGACGGCGAGTACCGTAGACGATGGAACGATGAGCTGTATGAGCTTTACAACGACATGGCTTAGTGCAGCGAATTAAAATACAGCGGCTCCACTGGCTTGACCATGTCGTTCGAATGGACACCGACGCTCCAGCTCTGAAAGTATTGTACATAACGGTAGGAAGTTTAGTTTGGGTTAAAGTCTTACACTGACGGGGTTGGGCTTTCGATGCTTCGTTCTCGTAAAATAAACATGCGCAGTAAAAAGTTAACTATTTAAATAGACGAATAGTTTTATATCAACTTTCGTGAACTTCTGTTCAGGTGTTTTTGTACAACATATTTACCTCTATTGGTTACAATAATTTTAAGCTATAATAAACCAGTAAGTCATTGGTTTTGAAATTTTTTTTGCTGTATTGAGTAGGAACTTCATAGTAAGCACTTTTTTTCAGTAGAAATATCCATTATTGTATTCTTTATAAAACTACCATAAAGTAATGCCGAATTTCCATTAGGCATTGAAATGACAAAAAAATGTATGCCTTTTTAAAAATGCCTGCTAGGTATGTTTAATTTTGACTTGGAGGTATGTTTATTGAACAAAGAGCAATCAGCTGTTTGTTTCTGTCCCTCTTTTACAGCTGATATTCCATCAGGGATGGAAAATTCAATTATAAAATTGTACTCAATTTACGGAAAGCTTTACCTTAAAGTAGATAGATGTACCTAAAAAGTAAGTGTGTATTTCTATACAAAGAAGATAGGAGGATAACAATTCCCATCGATCCACGTCAACTTCTGTACTCACATTAAACAAATTTTGGCAATGAAAAGAATCGCTTCGAGCAGCGCGAGACAAAACTATGATGCAGAAAGGTGAATCACTTTCCTCACAGTTCTACGATCTGACGTTAAAAATTAAATAATTTCCATCTATCTGGCGAAATCAACTACAGTTGCGTTACTTTAACCACCTTTTTGTATCATTTGTATGAACCTTCACAAAGGAGGGAAGGTATTGGACCAGTTGCTCGCAACAGAAAATGCATTGAAATGTCAATAAAAATAAGAACCGATTTCCTGAGAAGTTATTTGGCTACGTTCCAAATGTACCTAAAATTGTGGGTTTGTACCGAATGCACTTTCAAACTAAATAAAGGTACGATTGTACCAATTTTCCATCACTGTAGGTAAACCAGCAGCTGATTTCGTATCGCTAATTGCACAGCTGACGTACCTGTGAACACCAAAATCAATTCCGCAATTTAAAGCTTAATTGCCTCAGCTAATTGGTCCTGTTTGAACATAGTCTTATTTGAAAAATATAATTGTTGCCCACACTAAAAGGTTTACTGCTAGGAAAAAGCGATATTTCCATACCCCATATATCATGTATGTACACTAGAGTGGTTCAAAATTTTTTTTTTGGGAAATTCATAAACGCTACCTCAAATTATTGTTATTTGTGATAAAAAAAGAGAAACGTGTTTTTTTTTATTTTGAAGAAAAAGTTTTCTTAGAGGTCCCGCTAGGTCGTTTTTTTTATAAAAACGCCGATGTTCTCAGTTTTTTTTATTTTCTTGACATGATAAAACGTAGCTGAAAATGTGGTTTTTACATATAATTACTCTGGTATTACTGGGGACTTTCCCTTAATTACATACCTGTCTTGGGCAGTAAGAATGGGCCTAGTGCCCGAAAATATGCTCTCGAAAAGAGACCTAGTAAAATTAAAACGTTGATACTGAACGATTTACTCATTGTCATGGGTTTGAACTTGTTACCAGGGGTTTCTGGGTGTGCTAATTAGGAATCTAATGTCAGTTTGTCGAAATTCAAAATGGCGGATCGAAAATGGCGATCAACTTTTTTTTTTAAATGGTTGGATTTGTGAGAAACCCGGCACTCGAGAGTTTTTGGGGTCGCCGACTACGAATCTGAAGTCAATTTTTTTAAATTCAAAATGGCGGATCCAATATGGCAATCAAATNAATGGCGGATCCAATATGGCAATCAATTAAAAAAAGTACTAAAATTAAAACATTGATACTGACCGTTTTAAACAATGTCAAGGGCTAAAACTCGCTTCTAGTGGGTTTCTGAGATTTCTCATTATGTATCTGATGTTAGATTTTCAAAATCCAAAATGGCGACCAACTTTAAAAAAAATAACTGGATTTGTTTGAAATTCTTAACCGCCATTTTGAATTTTGAAAATCTGACGTCAGATACCCCCTGGTAACAAGTTCCAACCCATGACAATGCGTAAATCCTTCAGTATCAAAGTTTTAGTATTAGTATTTTTTTTTTAATTTGATCGCCATATTGGATCAAACATTTTGAATTTAAAAAAGTTGACTTCAGATTCGCAATCGGCGCCCCCAAAAATTATCGAGTGCCGGGTTTCGAACAAATCCAATCATTAAAAACAAAAAATGGATCGCCATTTTGGATCCGCCATTTTGAATTTTGAAAAACTGACTTCAGATTCGATTCCTAATTAGCAACCCCAGAAAGCCCCCGGTAACAAGCTCCAACCCATGGCAATGCGTAAATCGTTCAGTTTTAATTTTACTAGTGTCTTTTCGCGAGCATATTTTCGGGAAGTAGACCCATTCTAATTGTCTAAGACAGGTGTGTACTTAAGGGAAAGTTCCCCAATAATACCAGTGAAATTATATGTAAAAACCACATTTTTAGCCGCATTTTAACATGTCAAGAAAAAAAATTTAGAACATCAGCGTTTTTATAAAAAAACCGACCAGCTCGACCTCTAAGAAAACTTTTTTTCAAAATAAAAAAATACGTGTCCCTCTTTTATCACAAATAGCAGTTTCTGTAATTGAACAAACTGTTCAATTAAACGAGAATCGGTTAATTGGTTCCCCGGTTAATTGAACCAACAATTGCGCAATTTTTGAGGTGCAATTAAGCAGGGAATACTGTATAAAACATAGGTGTGCCCACATATTAAAAAATTAAAATTTTTGTTTTGAAAGTGTATTTTCTCATATATATTCAT
>NW_016186551.1:0-4603 GCF_001687245.7 Rhagoletis zephyria | reverse complement strand
TCCTCTGTGCCAACTGACGCCAATTGGAAACGCCAAGTGAAGCCAAGTCCTTCTCCACCTGATCTTTCCATCGCAGTGGGGGCCTCCCTCTTCCTCTGCTACCACCAGCGGGTTCCGAGTTGAATACTTTCAGAGCTGGAGCGTCGGTGTCCATTCGAACGACATGTCCAAGCCAGCGGAGCCGCTGTATTTTAATTCGCTGCACTATGTCCATGTCGTTGTAAAGCTCATACAGCTCATCGTTCCATCATCTGCGGTACTCGCCGTCGCCAACGCGTAAAGGCCCGTAAATCTTCCGCAAAATCTTTCTCTCAAACACTCCAAGAGCCGCCTCATCGGATGTTGTCATTGTCCATGCTTCTGCGCCATATACCAGCGCAGGCATGATGAGTGACTTATAGAGCGCGGTTTTCGTACGTCGAGAGAGGACTTTACTCCTGAATTGCCTACTCAGTCCAAAGTAGCACTTGTTGGCAAGAGTGATTCTACGTTGGATTTCAATGCTGACATTATTATGAAACGTCTGGCGTGCTTTGCTGAACTCGGCCAAAATCGCTTAGGCGGTAACGCGCCAAAAAAGAAGAAGAAGAAGTATTTAATCAAGTGATAAGTACTAAGTGTTTATATATCCAGTATTTAGTGCAGCCAAAGTCTCAAAGTACTTCTGTACGCCTTGTTGCGTTGGGTGAAACTAACTAAATACTTTTAGACTTAGTACTTAGCAATGTGAAAATAAGTAACCAACAGCATACTCGGTATTTAGTAACATCCAAATTACCTAAGTAAATAGTACTTTGGTATTTACTACAACATGTAAATACCAAAATACTTTTGTACTTAATACTTTGTAAATACTTAAAATGTTGCCCGTGACTACTTTAAACTATATTAATAGGCATAATTCTACCTTATGTCTTTAAGCGTTGGTAAGGTTTGCATGGCCACAAGTGTACACACAAAATTTGCTCGATTTTCTTTCATGAACGAAATTTTCACTTTTATTACATCAATTTCACAGATTGTAATATGTCACAACATTTCATGCCATATTTCCTTCACTGCTAGCTACTCGGGTCATGAATGGGTAGATATGTATGTTTGCTGCGTACACCTCAAATGACTAGGGTTACCAAGAAATGTTTATATTGAAACACGAAAATATTTGTCAAATCATTAAAAGAGTGATCGCATTATTACGGGACCAGCGTCTTCAATTTCAGCTGAAATGTCCCGATAATGGCAGCTTCATCCATTCACAACCAAAGTCGGTTCAAAATGAAGTCTCGAAACCCTAATGAAGCTGTTCTTCAGCGACACTTGAGGACCTTCATTAGCTTCATTGTCGCTGGAATTAGTTGGAGTAAGGTCCCAAATCTCTGTCCTACAACAATTCGTAACGGTTTCCGAAACTTTGTTCCAAATGGAGGAGACCTCGGCACCCATGAGGAATATTGTTATTCGTATTTGTAATTTTGCAGTTGACGCAATTTTGACGCGTGACTGTGACAAAAACACATCGTCGCATTTACAGACTTTTTTGGTCTTCGATTTTGATCTCTGCGTGACCCATCAGGCCGCGGTTTTGCTTCCTAAGTAAGAGTGACATTCCACGTCGAGACAAGTGCTGTGTAGTTGTTGTAACAATTACTTATCCCTGCTTAGGATGACTGAATCGTTCAACTAACAGGTCNTGTTCTTGTCACCGCGATTCTAGGAACGTTGGTAATGCAGTTAAAATATTCAGCAATTCAGCTATGAAGAATTTTGCAAATTCTGGCATTGCATATTTCACGGGGCAATACTTTGTTACCAGCTTATGAGATGGTAACAAAATTTACTGGTTAGAAGAATACACAGAATGCGAAAAGGGTTTAAAAATTGACAGGAACTTTATTTACCGGTTACAAACTTTTTATTACCAGCGCAGAATAGACCTGTAAGGGTAGGCCCACAAAACGCTCTGCTTTGGAGGGGTGTAATAGTTAAATGGGTATAAGGTGGTATGTAAAAATATTGTTAGCGTCATACGGTGAATATTCAAATATGGGGCATAGATTTGGTATCTCCGAGCCGAGTCTAAATAGTTATGAGTCTAACCATCTGAAATATACAGGCCGTAGTTGCGGCAGAGTAATGCGACTCTTTCGGGGCAACTGAACTGGCGTTTAATGCAGAGGTATTTCTCTAAACTTTGCAAAAGTTATGCTGATGATTCGGTAGGGTCAGGTAAGACATAAAGTGTGGAAGTAGCAGCTGGCCACACGAAACACGAATTTCGGCAGTTTGTACAGTCCTCTCCTCTGATCATTCGAAGTATACTTGGCTTTTCCCTTCGAAGGATGCAGTGTGAATTTTGGTTTGAAGTGCGTAACTAAAGTATCGTTTCAGGTTAAACAAAATTTATTTTTAACATACAAGCAATATGAAAACTGTGAATCGTGCTCCTGAAATCCATAAAAATTTAAGTCTTTCTTTTAAAAAATATTCAGTTGAAGTATTCTTTTAGACGAAATTGCAATATGCGCCAGATAGTCGATTTCCACTGATGTAGTCGTTGCGACTACCAAATTTGTCTAGCATATTTCAAGCGGAAGTGCTGAAAATCGAGCGGGCCTGCAAAGCATTTTAAGAAGTACGAAAAGCGTACATTTTTTCAGATAGTCAACCGGCAGTTCTGGCACTTGCCTTACCGGTAACAAAATCTAAAATAGCAGAGATTGCAAATGCACGATAAGCTCGATGGTCCAGGCTATAGGCACCTCCCTCATCTGAGTATCCTGCCATAGGAACATATAGAGAGCTGATGAATTGGCTAATACCGGTGCAACCCTTGATGAATCCGACGCAGAGGTAATAAAATATCCACTCGGACTCATCAAAAGGGAACTGCATTTGCGTTTCAAATTGGTGCTCTCAGATTGGATTGGATGCCTCTACTAACCAACCAACAGAGCATGAATATATACTCAAAATATTTAAGAACTTTTATTGGAGTTTTGTAGCGTAAAATTCAAAAACTTCTGACAATCGATATCTCAAAGAACTAAGGTTATTTTTTCCAAAATATAGTACCTCGGCATGCATTTTCACTTTATGCATTGTTATTTGGCAACCCTCTGCACTTCATTTACTCATCACTTCCTAGATATATTTTACAAGCCAGCAAACCGGATAAGCGCCATAACCATTTATGCAGAAACTCATATAACTGAATAGGCAAATGCATAGGCTACGTAAACACATGTAAACATTTTCATGTTGACCCTGCAGGAAATGGGGCTAGTTTGTGGCTAACTTTTAACCAACTACTTTTACTTTAATTAACAAAAATATTATTACCGAGTCAGTACCTCAGAATTCAACAAGAAGAATATTTTTAAAACAAATTAAAAAAAAAATTACTTTTTGAATCCAATATTTTATTATTAAAAAATTACTATTAAAAAATACGCCATGTTTTCATAAATACTTACAAAACAAATTTTGATTAAAATTAGTAAGATATAAATTTGTATTAAAACAAGTAATTTTTAGCAAAAAAAACCGACTTAAAAAATATATATATACATATATTTCATGATCCAATGATCGGATCTAAATCAGATTAGTATGGGACCACCTCTGGGGCACTACCTTTCCGATGCAAAAAGAAGAATCTGTTGACGTGGTCCAAAGTTATGCGGTAACATAAATAAAAAAATAATAAAAAATAAAAAATTTATTCCGACGAACTGATAACCCCCTCCTTATTCAGAAGTCGGCAACAAATGGCAACCCTCTACGAAAATATTAATTTATTCAAGTTTTCGAAAATGCCTTTCATTTGTTATCAACATGTAAAAGCTGTTTTAGTAAAATTTTGCAGAATCAAAAATAAGTGGCAAGTTTACACTATCATAAGGGACGCATAATATAGGCAAAACATTGTTTAGGAGATTAGATATTTTTGACATTCGTAAAAAGTAATATTCTAAACAAGAAATTAGATAAATACACTACCTGAAATAGGTGGCAACCCTATTCAAAAATATTTATAAATTGAAGTTTTTAAAAACAATTTCCATTTGATAGGCGTGATATGAAGTGTTATTTAGTTTGTAAATAATTTCGAATATGTGGCAATCTTATACGAATATTTTGGTTGTTAATACCTGTCTAGATAACCATAGACTGTAAACATTATCTGAATACAAAATTTCAACCAAAATGTTTATTTGTTTACCTGTTCTGCTGTAGGTGACCCATATTCGTATTCTGTCAGACATATTATCAAAATTATAATATAAAATTTCTAGCTTCATTTTATTTGTCCTGAATTCGAAAAAGTATCTGTGAAGTGCAGAAAAAAAGTTTATACAAACTTTTGTATGAGTATAATTAAATAGAAACTTGGTTAAAAAAAACAAACTCCCGATAACGTCTGCATGACTTTACAACTCACCTTAAGTAAGTGCTTTTTAGATAATTAAAAGTGAAGTATTTATTGAAATCCCTCAAAAAAGCTAACTACAGTTGGTTATTTTTTACCAATTGATATTTTTTTCCTGCAGGGGGCTTACCATTTTGTGTGTGTGTGTGTGCTAAAAAATATATTTGTAAGTTT
>NW_016186550.1:0-4604 GCF_001687245.7 Rhagoletis zephyria | reverse complement strand
ATTATTATGCGTTCAAACTTTTAAGGTACAGAACAATGATTCGCACCCACTTTGATTTGGCACCTACTATACTGTAAAGCTTCTAGGACACTCACTATAGAACCGGGTCATTGTTGCCGCCAGGGAGTGAAGAGGAAAAAATTTATGAAATGCCCCACAACTGGAGAATTTCAAGAACGGATATAACACGTTCCTTAGGTTATTTAAAGCGGCAAATGACCACCAAACCTTAATCTTAGCAGACAAATGTGCCAATGAAAATCGTAAACGTGAATTGTTGGTGAAAATGTTGGACCAAAAAGTTTCAATAAAATATATAAAAATTTTGGGCGGGACGAAGTTCGCCGGGTCTGCTAGTTTTTTATATATTTAATAAAAAAGGTGCCAACCCCGTATGTAAAAAAATTACCAAACACTGATAGTGATTTTCCATTTGAAATATTATTAAATTTGGGAAATACTACGGTTTATTGTTTTAATATTATCAAAGTGGCAAGGCCGTTGAGAATGCTCACAATTTATGAAACTTCAAAAAATTTTATTATCCGTTGTTTATTGAAACTACCTTCTTTTTTGTATCGAGCTCGAGTCAGAATCTGTTTGCATATTTTAAGCTACAAAATTGAAACATATTTAGTTGGTGTGCTTATTAAATACAACATTCACATTAAAATGTTGACTAAAAGGTATATTACCGAATTATCGCTAAACGAATTTTCGAGTACGAATGAAATTTAATAGTGTTAAATGTGTATGTGCAAAATAACAGGTGGTCGAAAATCAAAAATCAAAGTAAAGCTACATATATCATATCCAAGAGTCGCACCTTTTCCAAATTTTTAGAACTTAGATTGCACCGTAGCAGTAGTCGTCTTAAGTTTGAAATACTGACAGCCGATTTCTCAGTGGATGTTTAATTATAATCGAAAGATTATCTCTTATTGTCATCTTCTCAGTGTACTTAATATATGATTAACTCACCACCACCTTTCATAAGATTTATTAATGGCGAAACCAGCTTTTCCTGTAAATCCTGTAAAACCTNGTTTGTTATTTTGCGAAATCCTAGGAAACGAAACAATTGCAAGCTGACACCTTTTTAATAATGGTTTAAATTTAATTAATGCTTTCAATCTGCTCACACGTATGAGTTGTCAAAAATCATTGTTTTGAACAGGTAAATCTCAAGTAAATGTCAATTACACGAATTTACAAAAGTATTAAATGTAAAAATCAGTACAAAATCAGTACAAACTCAAAAACTCAGTAGATTTTGCGTACTAATTTCGGGCTCTTAAAAATCAGTAAAATAGAAAACAATCAGCACATGTACTGATTAAATCAGCGCATCTGGCCACCCTAACTGGTTAATCAAAGAAATGCAAAAAGTTCAAATTTTGTGTGCGTCGCATGCATAAACAAAGAAAGTTTGTAGGTATTGAGCTAAAATTGTTTTGAAGATGTACTTATAAAGGGTACAATGTTTTGTTTTAGAGACTTGTATTAATCAAGGAATTGCACGTATTGAGGGTTGAGGTTACCGCGTACGCACTGTATATATTTCTCATCGGATAAACATAAATTAAGTTACGGACAATTATAAGGCTCATACTACGAAAAACGCGTTTTTTACCTTAAGTCCAGATTGTGAGGGGGTATTCAAAATTTTAAGTATGCATATTTTTTGTGCATCATTAGATCTATAACTTTATCAGTCACACAGTATTATTATCCCGACGAAATCCTTGACGGTAGTACCTGGTGGGGAACGGTACATGACGGTAGGAGGTTTAGTTTGGGTTAAAGTCTCACACTGACGGGGTTAGGCTTTCGATGCTTCCTCCTCGTAAAAAAAAACTTGTGCAGTAAAAAGTTAATTAAATCGACGAATAGTTTTATATAATTTATGTGTTTGTGTACAACATATCTCAATTGGTTACAATAATTTTANTTGTGCAGTAAAAAGTTAATTAAATCGACGAATAGTTTTATATAATTTATGTGTTTGTGTACAACATATCTCAATTGGTTACAATAATTTTAAGCTATAATAATTTTTTTTCCATTTGTAAAAATATACGAAACTTAGTTTTCCACGATAATTTTACAGAAGAGGCTGATGAACTGCGTGATAAACTTGACTTAAGAAGCATATTAAAAGACTGTCAAATAATTTTTAATCACCCTAATCGAAGAACTTTTGAAACGATTACCTAGTCAATAAAATACTTTTAAAAAAGCTTTGATTTTGTCACCAGAAAAGTGTGTGAATCACAAGAGGGTGAGTTTCAGGGCCCTGTCAATTCACTATTTGACTTTGAAGGAAAGAAAATCAGCGGAAACCGAATATTTAAATCTTTTAACTTTACCATGGAATAACTTTTCTCTCCATCCGACTCTGAAGAATTTTGGATAATTGCTTACGGAGTGAAAACCGCAACAGGCAATAAAATGTTTGGAAATATAAGTAAATTCATATTATTATCCTTGCCGCACTCACATGCTTTGTTGAGCGCGTTTTTTCCGTAATGAATTCAACAAAAACTAAGATTCGAAATAGGATGAGGTTGGAAAGCCTTAATTCAATAGTTCGAATAAAGTGTTATATGAAGGCTAATAGTTTCTGCTGCAAAATGTTTCCAATATCAAACAGTATGTTATCAAGGTTGAATAGCTTAATATATGACTACAACATAAATGTATGTAAATGATTCAGACCATGATAAAAAAACATAACAAGGTAAAACCATTGACTGACGTTTGCCAGCAATATAATTTAAAAATTCAAAACTCAAACTCACACACAAGTTCTCATTTTCAATCACAAACAACAACAATTATGAACAATTTCATTTTTTTTTAATTTTATATGATTTTAAAATGTTTGCAAGCGTCAGAAAAAAAATCATGGCCGACGAATTGAGAGAATGAATTTACTTTGTAATGTTTTTATCATGATTCAGACACTATAGGTGATATTGAAGAAATTGTGGAAATAGCTGATCTCGCCTTATTACAGGTTTTTATTTAATTTTTAGCGCCGAGCTCTTAAAAGCGGATTGTGCGATTAATCAATTAATATAAGTTCTAATGAATATAATAATTGCGCAGTCCTATTGCAAAATGTGTTGAAACAAATATTTTTAAAAAGTATGCGTATTTTGAAACAAAATTGTTTGTACATCACTACCATATAAGTGATTTTTGTTATTTATTATTATCATATTAAGGTATTATATTCGTTTTTGGTTTTAAAAACTATATTATAACAAGATCTCATTTTTAAAAGAAAAGATTTGTTAAACCGATCTTATGAATTGTATTTAAAAAAAATTGCGATTTTTGGCGATTTTTTTCAGAAATTGCGCTTTTTTTTAAACAACCTGGACACCTTGGTAATTTTACACACCCTGCGAAAATAATTAAACTCTGTCTGTTTTCTTTTAATACAAAATTTGTCACGTAGAGCAAATTTGCGCATAAAATGTTAAAAATTTATTAAATACGTGCATTTAATCTTTATTATTAGTAGAAAATACATATGTACTTGTTATTTTTTTTGATATATTTTTATTTAACCATTTTTACGTTAATAACAAACGTCTCGGATTTTCTGAGTCATCTCGCGGTTTTCGGTAACGAGTGTTCTATGGACGCTCATGAGTCATAATCCAGAAAGCCTTTCTTCTCCTGTTGTGCTTCTGAGCCAGGTTTTTACTCTACGAAGAGCACTAAACGACCGCTACACAGTCAAAATGGAAATATACCTATTTATCGCTTCAAGATCCTTCAAATCTTCTTCGGACAAGTTCTTTTTCTGTTTCTTCCATAAATTGTACCAAAGAATAAGTTCACTGCCCATAACTTATGACAAAATTATGATATATTCTGTTGAAAATGCTACGCGTTCTTTTGTACCTTTTCTCTGGAACATTTAAGTTGTATCCAGAATTAGAGCAGACGACGGTAAACCGGTTGGCGTTAAGTGAACAGTTGCCGCAGTGAAATCCGTCAGAGTAAACACAATTGCGGCGCACGACAGCTTCCGTCAGTTGTCCTTTTGATTTAAAAATTTTCATTAAAATTCATTTTTTTTTTCGGTACGTGCGTTTACATATTGTTACTCCTAAAATATGGTTTCGAAATATAAGCCATATTTTAATACAAAATTAACAAAAAGATTTTAGCATGTAAAACATTGCGAGTATTAACAAACAAGAGCCGTACACTTAATTTTGTGAGTAACAGTATGTAGATTTTCTGGAAGAAAAAATTTATGAAAACATTGGCAAACTTGTGAAAATAATAAAAATTCAATCAACATTGTGCCGTCCCCGCTGGGTGGTAAAAATATAAATAAATTTAAATCAACCGAAAAACGTTGTTGGTAAAAACGCTGCCCCGCAATTATGGACCATTCCATATGCCTTTGAGTGTATTAATTTTGACAGGGGTTAACCGTCGACCGCTTTACCGTCGCCTGGTGTAATTCTGGGTAGAGCTTTGCACCCATTTTAGTGCAATCTAGACAGCGAAAAAGCTGGAGTATTTTCATTGGAAAAGCGTAGTTGTAAAGATGCCGTTAGTGAATCCAGATACGGTTT
>NW_016186549.1:0-4604 GCF_001687245.7 Rhagoletis zephyria | reverse complement strand
AAGCGTTTGCAAGCATTTGTTCATTTGTCAGCTGATATGTGTGCAGCTATATACATACATGGTATGTGCATATGTGTGCTAGTTGCATGTGTTTGGTTGGCACAATTGTTTCCACTTGTGAGACACTAATAAAATTAATCTCAGAATGTGCATTCAGCTAACGTTTATGTACGGAGTTGCAAATAAATAAATCGACGTACAATAACACAAATATAAGTATGCACATAAGTATATCCAGTTACATATGTGTATGTAGTATGTTTGTAGCTAAGTTAGTTAACGGGCCACTGGAGTTGAAATTTCCATGCTACATATACATACACTGGTGGCAGAAATAATAGAAACGGCCTATTTTGAGAAATTTTGGCTATATATCTTTGGTTTATATTTTTTATTTTTAATAAGTAGTCTAATATTGTCTTTTATTATAAAAGTCTGACGCTTCTCAAACTTTGTGCAAAAATTAAAAGAAAAATTAACAAATTATCATAAAAATTTGTATTCTAAATTTTTAGAAAAAAAAAATTCAGATATGCACTTTGATACACTGTACACGGTTCCATCTGGCTAAAGTTTCGTGTTGAGTTTTAGTATTTTTTTTTTGTGCTGAAACTGCTAGGCGTTTTGTTCTCTATACTTTTCTCATAGACCAATTGCATTTTACTGGTTTTGGGTGGACCACCTGCATGCTAAATTTCTACCATATTCCTAAAATTGCTTAAAAAATTTCAAGTTTATTGTATTTTTGTTTATAAAAATAATATTTTTACAGATTTGGAAGATTTTATATGTAACAGTTACTGACCTTCTTAAAACAGAGTTCGTGAGTGGTGAGGAGTCANGCATTTTACTGGTTTTGGGTGGACCACCTGCTTGCTAAATTTCTACCATATTCCTAAAATTGCTTAAAAAATTTCAAGTTTATTGTATTTTTGTTTATAAAAATAATATTTTTACCGATTTGGAAGATTTAACAGTTACTGACCTTCTTAAAACAGAGTTCGTGAGTGGTGAGGAGTCATAAAGCACTCAAAATTTAAAAACACAGGGCACTAGCGTTATTTACATTCTCTTCACCTTATACTGTTCACATGTTTGGCCCGCTCGTGAATTTGCATGAGGACAACGCGTAAATCGTTCAGTATCAACGTTTTAATTTTACTAATGTCTTTTCGAGAGAATATTTTCGGGAACTAGGCCCATTCTAACTGTCCAAGAGAGGTGTGTAATTAAGGGAATGTTCCACTCATAATACCAGAGTAATTAATTATATACATAAAAAAAAAACATTTTTAGCTGCATTTTAACATGTCACAAAAATAAAAAAATTGAGAACATCAGCATTTTTATAAAATACCGACCAGCGCGACCTCTAAAAAAACTTTTTTTTTTTCAAAATAAAAAAATACGTGTCCCTTTTTTTATCACAAATAACAATATTCTGATGTAGCGTTTATGAATTTCCAAAAAGAGTGTTTTTATGAACCACTCTAATGAGGAGTAACCATAAAAGAGTATGCGTTTTGATGGCATCACTTTTGTTTTATCGCTCCGAGCCTTGAAGTATTGCGAAGAATATTTCGCCAGTCGTACTGAAACCATTTTTTGTTTTAAACCGTGGGCCACAAAAAAGCAAACGATGTGTTCACGTTATCGGCCTGCATTAAGAAGTAAAATTAAGCCAATATTTTTGTGCTTTACCATCGAAACCAGATAAGTTTTCATGCACCCTCACTTACAACTTGTGAACGCCCATTTTTTTTCACACCAAGTTAGCTCATTGGTGGTGCACCTGGATCATTTTCGAGATCACTGCTCTATATTAAAGAAAATGCATACCACCGCCAGCTAAAACCATTCTAAAAAATCCGCGGTGTTTTGTTGAAACTTGCACTATATCCCACTGAACTTTAATGGGCTTACCTGTAAATTCTGAGTAAAAAGTTTGAACTTTTAGCAATTTTTTTTTGAAATTTTAAATTTTTTTTACATAGTTTAAAATGCGCATTTTCATGCAGTTTATCATAAAATAAACTAGACTTTTTTCAACATTGAATAAAGAGAAAAAAATACAGCGTTTTTATTATTTCTGCCACCAGTGTAGTATTTGCAGACATACATACATATTTAGTTGTTGTTGTTGATGTTTGCAGAATTTGCTTTGAGCAATGTGAAAAACTATAATGGAAAATAAATCCCAAACGCAACTTGCTGGTTGACACTATCGTGTGCAAGTGTGTGTATGGCGCGCACTCCTCTCCTTGGAGTGCCTGTGTTAACATGCAATGAAAGAGAGCCTTTTTGCCTTTGCGATTAAGTACGAAATATGTCCATATCATTGTGAATTGCTACAATGGCAATTGGTCAGGTAACTAAGTGTTTTACATTTTACCTAAGTAATTGAATTTTATGGTAGCTTAAATTTTAGAAAAGTCTATTAAACGCTATTAGAAACTTATGAAGCTTTAAATGAGAAGCGACATGTAAAATAATAAAGTACATGATTCGGTTTATTTAATATTATGTAAGGCATTTTTTAGGGGGAAAAGAAATTGATATTAAAGTTCAATTTATTAATTTAGTGTTCATCATACGTCCTGACAGATTGATTAAAAATGTTTTACAATTGCAATTAACGAATAAATGTTGAAGTATTAATTAAAATTTTTTTAAAAATATCCTTTGAAATTTTTATCCTTTAATATACCAATATATGTATATATAATTTAAATTATACTACGATTCTTCAAACTGTATTCAAAATTAAAGATCTTGAAGGCTAATATATAAGCCTACTGCACAGAAGTCCTTTGTACAGTCCTTTGGCTATTATATACATATATAGTATTAGTTAAATCTTTAGAGTTCTGCCGAGAATGACAGGAGTGAACTAAAAAAAAAAAAAATCGGATTTTCGCTCATGTCATATACTATTCGATCAGTTTTGGTAAAAATCCCTGATTTGAGATAGAAACAGAAACGCGCTCAATGCTTGAGTATCGTTTTAATAAAAAATTTTGAAATATTTAATAATTACAAAAACGAAACACAAGCTTTAATTAACTACACTACTTTTCCGCTATTTGCATTTCATTACATATATGTACGAGCATATAATACATATATTAAAATTATAATGTGACGCAGGTTACAAGTGTGAGAAGAAAAAAATTAAAATTCTTTATAATAAAATATTTTTCATTTTAAATTTCGAGTGAAAATTTGCTTCGCGGTATTTTTGATGAAGCAAATACGAGCAGAGTATGTACAAAGGCAATCGACTCTAAATACATATGTACATACGCTGTCCGTTCATACGTTGGCATGTGTAAGAGCGCGCATTATATGTAAATACTTGTATTGCTGAACTATACAAAATTTTATATTATTTAAATTGAAAAACTACTCTCAAGTAACAATGGAAAATATTTATGAAAATATGATATCAGCATTGCGTCGAGGCTCATAAAAAAATATTGCCATATCTTTTGAAAAATATGCCTAGTGAAAGCTGTTGTCGTATCAATATTTAAAAGCAGTGCCAATAATCTTGCCGCAATACGCATCACCAACAATTATTCAGGCATCACGTATTTATTGCATTGCATTGCATTGTTGAATAAATGCTGTGGTGAGGCATTAATGAAGTCGCTGAGGATTCAGGATTAAAATTACCTGTTTATTATTATTTTAATAACGTTTTTTCATTCACATAAGTGAGTTATTTATGTATGAATAATACACATACATACGTACACATAAATATACATACACACACATATGTTTGTAGCCAATCGACCGTTAAACTCATGTGTATGCTTTTTTTGCTCTTATTTATGTGTGTGTGGTGAGTATCACAGTGAACAGCTGTGCTACAGTTTAATCCATCTGATTATTTATTGACCACAGGCGAGATTGGATTTCTTGCAAGTAATAATCGGATATGGCGTTTAATATATGTAGGTATGTATGTGTGTATATGTATATTTAAAGTTTCATATTAATAAATTTAAATGTTCACAAAACGTAGAAGAGAACTCGCTAGCGATTACTATGATCCCCAGCAGTTTGCCCTTTGCTTATTTAAAAGCCTCGCATTCCATAGAATTTTACTTCCCACTCGTATACATTTACATAGGTACTGTGGCGAAAATATAAATAGGGACCGCATATTTTAGTAAGTTTTGCTATTTTTCATTTGCTTTAGTAAATAAAATTTTGTCCATTTTTTAACCTACCTCTTTAAACTGCATGGCTGACGAGTTGGTATCCTTAAAATTATTTCATCAGAAAAGGAGCAGATGAAAACGCCATTGACCATTGGTGATTTACTAGGATATGCACAGTTGTAAGACTAACAGAGCCATCCCGGCAATTGTTTTTCAAATCACCACAGTCTTTTGATAGATCTAGTCTTCGAAAGACTAACTAATTGAAAGATCTGCTAACGAGGAGCAGGTCATAGCGTAATGCTGTTCGTCTTTTAGCTATAAAAAAGCATATATATTTATCTTTGTAAAACAATCAAAAGTAATAAATAAATTAAATTAAATTAAAAATAAATAACATAAAAAAAAACTTTTTAATATACAACGCTTTTATAA
>NW_016186548.1:0-4604 GCF_001687245.7 Rhagoletis zephyria | reverse complement strand
TCTGGGCGGGGTTGTTGTAGCCGCTACAACAACAACAACAACATCAGCTGTTTACTTGCTAGTTCTACGTTTCTTTACTATTTCTTTATTTCGCTCACTGTGCGCGTAATTTTCTCAATTTTCCATTCTTCTTATTCCTGCTAGAAAAGAAAAGAAACAAAGCCCATGTTCCTGATCGTGTAACTCACAGTTATCGAATACATCGATTTTGTACGATATATCGAAAACCAATCTGATATTTTTCGTACATTTCTATAACAAGGCATGTTTTGGTACTAACCCGGCATTGTATTTTTTTGTCGTCAATTTATTAATTAAATTAATTGGAATTTAGTTAGTATAAGATACTTTACGTTAGTATAAAATACTTTAGAGATGTCATCTCGTCCATGTTCACCAAAGCCGAGACGAGGGATTCGCTGTTCTGAATCCGCTGAACCAAATGGGAAAGTAAACAATGATGAGCACTTGGATACATCTGATGAGAATTACGACGGTAACTCAATAGAAGCAGAAGCCAGTGACGAGAGCTGCGCAAAGGCGCCGGAGGATACAAAGGATCGTATCGAAACGGGTTGTGTAACCTACCTAGCAGTCATAGTGGCCATAGTAGCCATAGTCTTGGCATTCTTGGTGTTTAGAATGCTACCGCGTTCAGAGAAAACATGTTCATACAATGAATTACGTCAAAGACATCAAAAGCAGGATCAAAAAATGTGGCAAACGCTTTCTATAAATATAGAACATATTTTGAATGAACGCTCCACAAAACCGGCTGTGTATCTTTTTCTTCACCAGGGAAGTAGAGATATGCAAGCATTAGTAAAAAATATTGCTTCTGATACAGTAACCTGCTTCGGTGTGTGCCTTCATTAAAAAAAAAAAAAATTATCTGTATTTAAAAATCCAATTAATTCTAAGGTGGTCAGTTAGTCGAGATGAGTGAAAATGATTTTACCACTGATGATTATGGCTATGCTATTGAGAAATTCAAAAATAAAATAAAGAAGGGACATGTGGCACTAATTGCCCATTTGAATAAGGTATTTGTATCATGCATACGTACATATATCACAATGTGCACGGAAATTAAAGGTAAATTTTAAATTTTTTTAGATACCCGTAGAGGCAGCGCGTGCTTTGCACTTCATCTGCGATGTACACACACCAATCGCTGAAGGAGTGGTTATATACCTCACATTAGTTACACCGTCCTCAATAGGTAACTATCCAGCAATGTATAATATAACGTATGAATGTAGTTATAATAATATTCCCTGCCAGCATTTTCTATAGCTAAATTAACTAATTCGATACGACATTTCTGTAAAACTCGTTGCCGGTGATATCCACGATTGAGGGATTCTATCATTCTTGGGTGATATCGGTACTTTTTCGAATTCTTATCCGCTTTCGAGAAGAACTGTGCCACCAAAGCGTCACGTCTTTATGATGCGAAAGCGATACTGACATAAGCATCTATTTCGACAAAAATGGGCCAATGGGTATTATGGGCCAAAAATAACAATGCTGACTAGTTTATGTATTTTTCTTTGTAGTCGTTTTCCTTGAGATCTTTTTACGTGTTGATCCTGAGGAAGATGGACCTGGTTCCTCGTCTGGTTTGAGAACATCTTCACTAGTTTTTGCCTTCCGTTTCTTCGATCTTTCGGCAATGGAGCCACAATATCTACTGAACTCCTCATCAACACTCATGTTTCATTTCATGCGAAATGCGAAGACGATAATCAACAGAAACAGTAAACGTCACTTCTTCAGTGTTACTTTTTTAAATGTTCCACACTAGCAACTTACACGATGAACTATAATAATATTCCGACCAACAACAACACTTACTGGACCAACAACAACACTTACTGGACGTCCGGCGCGGAGAACAATTAACGAGATAATGAGAAACTGACGAAACGAGTTGCTTACTTTTAACAGCTTTTTTCACAGAAAACTAGTTTTCGCACGTAAGCTCCCTTTTCGTAGACCAGGTCACATATGACGTATGCTTATTTGAAAATTTAAATGTAAGCAATTCATGTATTTGTCTGCATTAACTCTATTTTGGCTTTTGTTCACGTATGGCACAATGAACTACATAATCTCAAAGAGTACAAAACACATAAGCTATGGATGTACAACTTCACTTCCCATGTCACGTCGTACTTAAAAATAACAATTCCATAGCCCTTAAAGTACTGCATTCTGCTGGCGTTGGCAAAATAATATCAAATGGAGTCTGACTTGACTGCACTTTGTATTTCTATTTGGTACTGGTTAATATATAGGACTGTTCTGGATGTTGTGGAAATAGTCTTGGATTTGCAGTTGGAATTGCATTTGCAAATTTTGTGCTTGCAGCTAGTAGATAATTTCAGGAGTTAAAAGCCCTTCCGAAAGGCCTTCGTGAGAGCCAAGAGGCCTTCTCTACATTCCTTTTTCCATTCTATTTTGTATCGAGTGGTACATATTGAAGGGCTTCTTCTTTCGCTACTCATGGAAGGCCTTCCAGAAGGGATTTTATGGGACGTACTTCAGAAGGCCTTTTTGAAGAGTTCTTTTAAAGTTGCATCTTTAATTTATAAAAATCATACATCTTTGAAGTATTTGCTTAAGGTTTATATCAAATATGTATTATTGCAACTTAAAATGTTTATTGAAATTCATTTGTAATGCTAAATAATGTAAATTTATGAATTCGCGTAAATTGTAAATAGGCGATAGGCGATAAAATTCTCTTCCAATTGCTGGCAGGGTTGCTAGCAATTTTAATAAATTCATTTTATGTTTTTCAGGCACGCCCAAAGAAAATGCTGTAAACACATTGCGGAACTTATGGAGCTCGAAATTAGAGTATAACGTCCTCGACCCTTTAATAACTCGCGTTACTGATGAAGTTATAGCACTGAAAAGTGAATGACAGGCGATTAAATCGAATAAGTTCTTATGGCCCTATCATATATGGCAGGTGCTGGATTTTGTAATATGTATTATTTAAACTGTATTCAAATCTGTTTTCAGAAGCAATGTGCACTATATGTAGCTCGGTCTATATGGACATAAGGCTATTTCCTAAAATATTTTTGATGTATTTATTTCAACGCATTTTTAAATAGGTTAGGTTAGGCTATTCTGGCTGGCTGAGCGCCCCACATAGACCAATAGGTCTCTTAGTGATGCCTAATGGAGATAGAGGTTCAGTTAAATGTATTCGAAGTATACATCATTTAGGATGTCTACGCCTGTTGAGAATTTCACCAGTGCTTGAAGCCCAAGTTGTCACGTCTTCAAGACGATTAAATTCTGAAGCTCCGAGATATTTCAATGGTGTTTTTGATACAGCAGGACAATGGCGTAGGATGTGTTCTAGGGTCTCCCTTGTTCCCGTCCCAATGTATTTCCTGCAAACTGCACTGTTAGGACACCTATTATAGTTATGCAGTCTCTTTGTGCCAGCGATAGTATAAACCGAGTTTAAGTCTCGTTTTCCAGTCTGCACATGACTTCAGAGATTTTGCAGGTTTTTAGCGCATTCCATCTCGATATGGTCTGCTTTTTCACCCTCTGGTCTATTTCGTTATAAAAATTTTTAAGCGTTTTCGGAATGTTATTCACTTATTCTAGAGCCAAGTGGATTCCGCTCTTGGCAATCTCATCCACAATTTCGATACCTGTAATGCCCTTGTGGCCGGGGACCCAATAAATATGCAGCCAGCCGCCTGGTTGCTGCTGCCCCATTTATGGCTTCCCTGCTTCTAAGGGCATTTTGTGACGTAAATTGGTGTGAACTTATAGCCTTAATCGCTGCTTGACTATCTACGTAGAGTTGTTTTCAGTCATTGAGTAGGCTAGCTCAGCGGGTTTTCTCACTGCGAAAAACTCTGCCTGGAATATACTGCAATGATCCGGCAGCTTGATTGGCCGACGAACACCAAGTTCTGAAAAGTACACTCCCGCTCCTATTCCACCATTCATTTTTGAGCCGTCTGTGAAGAAGGAAAAAGTATTCCGGCTAGGCTTCATGCCCTACTCCATCCGTTTTCTTCGATAGTAACCCGAAACTCCTTATCCACTACAGAAAGGTACCATGTAATCCGTGGTGGCAACATGCCCTTTGGTTATTGAGCTGTGGCCAATGTTTCTTTGCTTAAACTCCCCTGTTGCAATTAGCAAGGCTCTTTGCCGCAATGTCGAAAGGTCGATAGGTGTTATATTGATATTTTTTCCAGTGGGGTTCTCAGGGCATGTGAAGAGGTGCCGGGAGTCATGTGGCGTCTCTCCACATGCCAGGCATTGGTTGGGCACATCCTCGTTGATTCTCCTCAAGTAGGAGTTGAGCCTGCTGCAATAGCCAGAGCGAAGTTGGGCTATTGTAGTGCGGGTCCCCCGAGGCAGACAAAGTTCTGTCCCGTCCACGTCCGGTGGTTGTGTGCCTAGGACGGCATTCACAGGGCGGGAGTCTACATAACTTGAGANGTCAGTTCGTAAAGATGCCTCCTGACGTGCCGTGACGGGGGCTCTTCCGCGAGCAGCTGTCCGCTGTGATGGCCACGTCTGTGACTCCCAGCAAGGAACTGCTTGCAGAGCATTAT
>NW_016186547.1:0-4604 GCF_001687245.7 Rhagoletis zephyria | reverse complement strand
GTGAGTTAAGATTTGGTGAATTTTGGTGTAGCAGTAGGAGGTGTGGTGAGTTTAGGTGAGGTGTGGCGAGTTTGTATGTGGCACAGTTGAACTCATCACACCCGTTCTCACCACACCTCACCTAAACTCATCCCACCTCAATTTGGGAACTGTTTCGGGATTTTAGAGATTCTTCAGACAGATCAGGATTTGCAAGACTGTTTCGGGGTTTTAGGGAATATTTCGGGATTTTTGAAGCTATTTCGTAATTCGTTAGGGATTCCCGGAAACTCTGAGGTTTTCGGGATTCTCGGAACTAGTATCGGGACTTTCGAGACGACTTTCACAATATTTAGGGATTTTTGGAACTAGTTGCGGGAGTTTTGGGACTTTCAGGATTCTCGGAACTAATAGCGGGATCTTTGGGACTCCTGGACTATTTATGGATTTTGAGGACTAATTTCAAGTTTTTGGGTCTTTCGGGATTCTAGGAACTAATATAAGGACTTTCGGGACTTTTGGGACTTTCGGCAGTATTTTGAAATTCTCGGGAGTAATTTCGAAATTAATGGGACTCCGGGACTATTTTTCGATTTTTGGGACTTACAGTTATGTTCACAAAAATAGCAGCACTATATCCAATATTATAAAGTCATTCATAATAGCAGTAAAAACTATATTACAAGCGCGCACCTTAGTTTGTTTTTCACTGTTCCTGTGCACCGTTATTACAGTATACCAAGAGCGAGCGAAAATAAATGTTCAATGTTTTTACTGAGTTAGTTTGTTATGCACATGTGATAACAGCTGTTCATAATAATAGCAGCGTTATATTAAATCGGTATTTTCTTCGCAAAAATTTTAATTTTTCTGATCTTTTTGCTGCGAATGGTAAGTTTTATTTACGTTTGATAAATACGTTGAAAATTTGGAAATTTCGTTGAAGTATATTAGCATAATGGGCCGATCCAAGCACTGCACAGAAGAAAAGCGAAATTTCGTCAAAACATTGCGAAAAAATGGAAAATCTTATCGAGAAATAGAAAAAAATATAGGATGCAGTTCTAAAGTGATTGCAAATGCTTTAAAATGGCAAAATAAACCAGAAACTCGTGGCCATAAACGAGCAACAAGTGGTCGCATTGACCGAAAAATTGTACAAATGGCAAAACAGAATCCAAAACTCATCACCAGAGAAATAAAGCAACGACTAGAGTTACCAGTCATTGCAGTGACGATAAGAAGGAGATTGCCAGAATCTGGATTGCCTGCCAGAAACCCCGGAAAGTGCCTTTACTCACCAAAACGCAGGATGGAGTTCGCCAGAGCACATGTCGATTAGCCTCATACGAAGTGGCGCAATATTTTGTGGAGCGACGAGAGCAAAATGATACTATTGGACACTAAAGGCTGTCGCGAATTCGTAAGAAGGCCAATCAACACAGCTTTTAATNCAGTGACGATAAGAAGGAGATTGCCAGAATCTGGATTGCCTGCCAGAAACCCCGGAAAGTGCCTTTACTCACCAAAACGCAGGATGGAGTTCGCCAGAGCACATGTCGATTAGCCTCATACGAAGTGGCGCAATATTTTGTGGAGCGAAGAGAGCAAAATGATACTATTGGACACTAAAGACTGTCGCGAATTCGTAAGAAGGCCAATCAACACAGCTTTTAATCCAAGGTACACCGTGAAGACCGTTAAACATGGTGGTGCTTCCATCATGGTATATAACGAAATGATAACGAAAATCTGTGGGGAGATGTCAAAAACGCAGTAGGAGTAGCTAACCCTAAAAACAGCGCAGAACTTTGGGCAAAAGTGTGCGACGCCTGGTATGCTATACCCATTGCAAGGTGTCAAAAGTTGGTTGACTCCATGCAACGCAGATGTCACGCAGNAGAGAGCAAAATGATACTATTGGACACTAAAGACTGTCGCGAATTCGTAAGAAGGCCAATCAACACAGCTTTTAATCCAAGGTACACCGTGAAGACCGTTAAACATGGTGGTGCTTCCATCATGGTATATAACGAAATGATAACGAAAATCTGTGGGGAGATGTCAAAAACGCAGTAGGAGTAGCTAACCCTAAAAACAGCGCAGAACTTTGGGCAAAAGTGTGCGACGCCTGGTATGCTATACCCATTGCAAGGTGTCAAAAGTTGGTTGACTCCATGCAACGCAGATGTCACGCAGTTATCAAAAACGCTGGCCATGCCACAAAGTATTAAATGAACAACAAAATGAACGACTCACACTTGGAACTACCACTTTTATTTTAATTTATATTTTAATAAATAGATGAGTATATACAGTGCTGCTATTTTTCTGAACAACTTGAACTTCATATTTTGAACAATAACTGCACTGTAAAACTAGGATAGACAACTAGTTTTGTCTGTTATTACTCTTCTTTTACCTGCCTTGTATATATCAATAAATTGTTTTTAATTGACATAAACTACACAAGTTATTCGAGGTTTTTCAGTATAGGTAAAGCGCTGCTATTTTTGTGAACATAACTGTATATCGGCCTTTGGGGACTATTTCCAGATTTTTAGGGATTATTTCGGATTTATGGGGTTTTCGGGATTCTCGGGAATATTTTCGGGACTGGTGGGACTTTCGGGTCTATTTAGGGATTTTTGGGACTAATTTCGGATTTTTGGGACCCCCGTGACTACTTCGGGATTATCGGGAGTAATTTAGGCATTTTTGGGACTTTCGGTACTTTTTCCAGATTCTTGGGACTAGTTTAGGATTTTGGGAACTTTTGGGTCTATGTCGAGGGTGTCGGGAGTAATTTCGGGATTTTTGGGACTTTCTGGACTGGTACCAGAATTTTGGGCCTATTTCGGGATTCTCAGGAATAATTTCAGAGTTTAGAGCTTTTTGGGACTTTCAGAACTATTTCTGGATTTTTGGAACTTGCGGAACCATTTCGGGATTTTTGGGACTAATTTAGGAACTTTGGGACTTTCGGAACTTATTTGTAATTCTCGGAACTGATTTCGGGATTTTTGGGACTAATTTTGGGACTTTTGGGCTTTCGGGACTATATCGATTTTTTTGGGACTACTTTTGAATTTTTTAGACTTTCGGGACCATTTCGAGGTTTTCAGGAGTATTTCGAGATTTTTGAACTAATTTCAGATTTTTGGGACTTTCGGGACTATTTCTCCATTTTTGGAAATAATTTAGGAATTTTGGGGCTTTAAGAACTATTTAGGGATTTTTGGGACTTATTTCGGATTTTTGCAACTTTCGGGACTATTTCGGGATTCTCGGAACTAATTTCGGGGCAGTTGGGACTTTCGAGGCTATTTAGGGATTTTTGGGACTCTCGGGAGTAATTTATGTATTTTTGGGTCTTTCGAGACTATTTCAAGATTTTTGGGACTTATTTTGGATTTTTGTAACTTTCGGGTCTATTTTGGGATTGTCGGGAGTAATTTCGCGATTTTTGGGAATTTCGGGAGTATTTTCGAATTTTTGAAACTTTTGGGATCTGGAAATAGTCTCGAAANCGATTTTTGGGAATTTCGAGAGTATTTTCGAATTTTTGAAACTTTTGGGATCTGGAAATAGTCTCGAAAGTCCTGAAATTACTCCCGATAATCTCCAAATAGACCTGAAAGTTCCAAAAATCCTAAATTATTCCCAAAAATATGGAAGTAGTCCCGAAAATCCCAAAAATATCTAAATTACTCCCGATAATCCCTAAATAGTCTCGAAAGTCCCAAAAATCCGAAATTAGTCCCAAAAATCCCTAAATAGACCCGAAGGTCCCAACAGTCCCAAAATTATTCTCGAGAATCCCGGAAACCCCGTAAATCCGAAATAAGACTCAAAAATCTGGAAATAGTCCCAAAGTCCCGGAGTCCCAAAAATTTCCAAATTACTCCCGAGAGTTGCAAAANAAAATTATTCTCGAGAATCCCGGAAACCCCGTAAATCCGAAATAAGACTCAAAAATCTGGAAATAGTCCCCAAAGTCCCGGAGTCCCAAAAATTTCCAAATTACTCCCGAGAGTTGCAAAATACTGCCGAAAGTCCCAATAGTCCCAACATTAGTTCCGAGAATCCCGAAATACCCAAAAATCCCGAAACAGTCCCGAAAGTCCCAAAAACTTGAAATTAGTCCTAAAAANAAAATACTGCCGAAAGTCCCAATAGTCCCAACATTAGTTCCGAGAATCCCGAAATACCCAAAAATCCCGAAACAGTCCCGAAAGTCCCAAAAACTTGAAATTAGTCCTAAAAATCCAAAAATAGTCCATGAGTCCCAAAAATCTCGAAATTCTCCCGAAACTCCTGTTATTAATTCTGAGAATCCCAAAAGTCCCAAAAATCTCGAAACTAGTTCCAAAAGTCCCTACATATTGTGAAAGTCGTCTCGAAAATCCCGATATTAGTTGCGAGAACCCCGAAAATCTCAAACTCTAAATCCCTAAAAATTACGAAATAGCTTCGAATATCCCAAAAAAGTCCCGAAACCCCCGAAATAGTCTTGAAAATCCTGGTTTAGTCTGAAGGAATCTCAAATCCCGAAACAGTTCCCAAATTGAGGTACGGTGAGTTTAGGTGAGGTGTGGTGAGAACGGGTGTGATGAGTTCAACTG
>NW_016186546.1:0-4604 GCF_001687245.7 Rhagoletis zephyria | reverse complement strand
TTTGGCTATTAATTTTCTTTTTTTCAAATTTTTATTTTTGTTTTTTTTTGTTTTATAAAAGTGTAGCTCATTGTATAACAAAACTCACACAAATAAATCCTGATTTCAAAGATTGAAAATTTATTCAAATAAATTTAACTACCTAAAAGGTCTGAAACTTTAAGAAAAAGCAATTGCTAAGTTTTATTCATAAGGCCCAATGAGCTACACTTTTACAAAAAATAANTGTTTTATAAAAGTGTAGCTCATTGTATAACAAAACCCACACAAATAAATCCTGATTTCAAAGATTGAAAATTTATTCAAATAAATTTAACTGCCTAAAAGGTCTGAAACTTTAAGAAAAAGCAATTGCTAAGTTTTATTCATAAGGCCCAATGAGCTACACTTTTACAAAAAATAATTTAAAATAATTTGAGAAAAAAGTTAATAGCTCAAACCGGGTCACCGTATCATTTTGTCGCGGGTGTAGTTATACTATTTAAGATTTTATCTCTGTGTATATTTAAATCAAACTTAATTGAACAATAAACACACTGCATTAGAAAAAAAGTTTTTTTTTGACGGGGGAAAAGGGAGGCAATGGTATTGACGGAAATGATTAAAAGTACAATTAAGCTCAAAAAGCTACACTTTTTTCATTAATGTAGTACAACTTAAAAATTTCAAATACCTATCAACACTGCTCTGAACTACTGCAAAAGGGATGGACGGTTGAAAGTCAGATGTTGCTTGTTGCGCTGTCATCAATGTTACTCATCCTGGTCATGCGAAAGGTGACAAAAGATGCACAAATATACTATACTATATTTTTTCGATTTTTTTAGACCCTAAAACTAATAGAAAACTGTTTTAGTTTATTTAATATGTAATTCTCTAGTTTATGGGGCAACTGCTAAAATATTTCCAAAAAAGTCTATATTGGTAACATTAATGTAATTTTTGGACATATATAATCTGTAAGAAATACTCAATATTTCTAGATTACTTATTATTTGAATAAATAAATAAATAAAAAATATACGTACGTATAAAATTGAATACAAAATATAACCATACAATTTATTTAAGCTACACTTAACAACAAAAGTCTGCGTACACCACTTCTTTTTAAAATATTCAGAATATATTGAGAGTTAAAATTTGTTTGTTATTATTTAATAAAAAGAATTGACCATGTTAAAAACAAAATCATATTAGCCGTGTTTTTATACAAAACAAAGGAAAATTTAACGATTTTTCATAAAAATTTTCGACCGTTTAATNAATTTGAGAAAAAAGTTAATAGCTCAATCCGGGTCACCGTATCATTTTGTCGCGGGTGTAGTTATACTATTTAAGATTTTATCTCTGTGTATATTTAAGTCAAACTTAATTGAACAATAAACACACTGCATTAGAAAAAAAGTTTTTTTTTGACGGGGGAAAAGGGAGGCAATGGTATTGACGGAAATGATTAAAAGTACAATTAAGCTCAAAAAGCTACACTTTTTTCATTAATGTAGTACAACTTAAAAATTTCAAATACCTATCAACACTGCTCTGAACTACTGCAAAAGGGATGGACGGTTGAAAGTCATATGTTGCTTGTTGCGCTGTCATCAATGTTACTCATCCTGGTCATGCGAAAGGTGACAAAAGATGCACAAATATACTATACTATATTTTTTCGATTTTTTTAGACCCTAAAACTAATAGAAAACTGTTTTAGTTTATTTAATATGTAATTCTCTAGTTTATGGGGCAACTGCTAAAATATTTCCAAAAAAGTCTATATTGGTAACATTAATGTAATTTTTGGACATATATAATCTGTAAGAAATACTCAATATTTCTAGATTACTTATTATTTGAATAAATAAATAAATAAAAAATATACGTACGTATAAAATTGAATACAAAATATAACCATACAATTTATTTAAGCTACACTTAACAACAAAAGTCTGCGTACACCACTTCTTATTAAAATATTCAGAATATATTGAGAGTTAAAATTTGTTTGTTATTATTTAATAAAAAGAATTGACCATGTTAAAAACAAAATCATATTAGCCGTGTTTTTATACAAAACAAAGGAAAATTTAACGATTTTTCATAAAAATTTTCGACCGTTTAACCAGATTTAAAAAAAGATAAACAAAAGTGTTTAGTTATGCAGTCATTTTTTTAATTTCAAATGTTTCTCATTTCAAATATTATTCGTTAAGTATGCCCCGAATTCCATAAACCATTTGAACTCAATTCCAAACTGTGATGCAAACTTGATAGAACTCTATAAACTGTCTTAAAATTTCAAACTTTTTAATCAGACTTTTTTTATAAATACTTATTTCGAGTATCCTGTTTTGTAGCCCATCAAATTTTAGTGTAAAGTGTAATCTTGCATCTTAAACGAAAATATTTAAATAGGAGAATACCTTCAAGAGCGTGCGTAAAAAGAGTTATAAAAAATCAGCGCGATTAATTATACTAAAGTTTCATGGGCTATAGAACTGCATATTATAAACTCTGATTTAAAATATTGAAGTTTTTATAACAGTTTCTAGAATTCGACAAAATTTCCAACACAGTTAGAAACGTGAATTTATAAAATATTATGTTTATGTTATAATCAAGGAATGAAACCGATTCAAAATAACGTTCCGGTTTGGGTTTCGCTTTTGCCAACTGTTTCGGTTTCGGTTTTGGTTTCGTTCTTCAAAATTTATTTCGATTTCGGTTTCGTTCCGGTTTCGGTTTTGGAATAAACATAAAAAAAAAATATGTATTAAATAAATGTGTTACCTTCCAAAGTTTGTTTTTGGCGAAATCATGCATTGCGATTAATTCTAATTTATATAAAGAAAACCCCTCTGAATCAGTTATATAAACTAATATCCATATTCCACCATATTTGCTTAGATCTAAATGCAGAAATTTGTTTATTATTATATTTGTTATATAATGAGGGTTCTTGCTTGATATACATACATATAGGTAAGTGAGATTTTCACCGAAATTTTGTTGATAGTATTTATATCACAATTTCTTAAACGTGGAGGAAAGAAAATCAACAATTAAAGTTCACTGATAATATTAACACTAGGTTCTTTCCCTAACAATCCGGACCGGATCCAGTAATTAGAGAATAAGAGAACCATTTTCTTTCAAAAATGGAACAAAGTCCAGAAGTACGGGAAGGCAAAAAACCACATTTCGTGCCCACAATTCGAGAAACCGCTGATTCACGTTGTTCTTGTTTTTGTCACTTAAACCGTGTTCTGACCGACATCGAAAACATGGTTTCGTTGCTAAAACTCGTTTTCGACCCAAAACTTGTGTTTTCGTCCATGTAAAATCTGTAAAACGAAAACCAGTTTTCGCTGAAAACTACTTGAAAACTCACGTTCCACTCATTCCAATCGGTGTTTTCACTAGTTTTTTTCGATTATTTATCGTCATATTTTATCATTTTTAATACGTCATTTCGGATTTATTGGTAATTGCCTGGCCAAAGCAAAATAAGAATGAAAGTTAAAGGTTGTAAATGAAAAGAAAATGAAGGAAAAGTGTTTTGGTTTTGTTTTTGTGTAGCAAAACTGCAATCAAAAGATGTAAGAAATGGCAACGAAAACACTAACAACCGGTGTGCACAGCCTTCAGCCCACAATCCCAAAACTCGTTATCAAAGTGTTTTCGTTGTCGGTCAGAACATGGTGTTAAATGCAAATACTTGAAAATTGAATTTTGGTTTCACAAATTTGAATTTAAGTATAATGATTGAAAATACATCAACAGGCCATTCACTATTCCTTAAAAGCACCACCAAGTAAACACAATACAGCTGATATGCACTTTGACACTTTATCACAGCGTACGGCAGTGCGCGCGAGTGACGAAAGCAGCCACAGTAGCATGATGAAATGACTCGATTATATATACACGAGATCTGGAAGTTTTTATCCAGACGTTCAATCGACATGTTATCGTTGGAAAGGTCTTGCAGAGTGTGTCCAGAATATGTATTCCAGCTTCATAAACGATTAACCGGATTCTTAAAAGGAAGGCTAAAATGTTGCGAAACAAAAAACGTTTTTCTGCTTTTGCCGGTTTAAAGGAGCATGTGGGTACACCCAACATATTTAGTGTTATTCTATAGGCCAATACCTTTCAAACGATACCTTATATATTAAGTTCCGGCTACTAGTTGGAAAGATATAGAGGTAAATGTGTTTTGGTTCGTGTCTCCACTACGAGATGCTTTGGTATGTATGTGGCGTCTGTACGCACCTTCATTCAATTTTTTTCAAACTTTCAGGAATTAAAGTACAAAAAAAAACTAAGATGGTTTTGTTCCAGGATGTTATGATTCGTATTCCTTAGTGGGCGTGGCTGCTGCCTGAATTTCGAAAAAAGGCAATTTTTTAAACTACCACTGAGGCCGCACTACTCAGACCATGTCATTGACGCGGATATCAGTAGAAGGGTCTTCAAACAAGCTATCTAACGCTGTCTTTTGTGTTTATAAAGCATAAACAGTCGATTTTATTCAAAGTTTCCACAAATCTAGCCAAAAACCTTAGCTTTCATCTGGTATATACATAGCTTATGCCCCTTTAAAC
>NW_016186545.1:0-4604 GCF_001687245.7 Rhagoletis zephyria | reverse complement strand
GTCCTCATGTGTGTGCTGCTTGTTTTGTCTATTCTTGTTGGCGTAGTGCGATGTGGTGTGACTATGCATGGCGCTACTGGCTGCAGCATTGCGAAATTTAATGACAGCTTTAAGTGTGGCTATTTAAAATTTGAATTATTTCTGGCCGTTGTAGTAGTTGGCAATACACGAAGCCATACACGGGCGGCACGGCACAATAAAGATGGCAATAAAATGGGGAAAACGAATATTTCAGAATGATTTAGTGCCATTCTGGTTTTAATAATGGATTTCGCCATTTAGTACAAGGCACATTTTTTTCCTCACAAATATGAACCTAAACAAATGTGTAGCTAAATAAAATGACATGCAGCAGTCAAATGGAGAAATGGTGGCATTAAACCAATGAGTTTATGAACTGAATTTTAGCTTTTAAATTGAAATGGCGAAAATTTCGTAGATTTGTATGCTAGAAGAAAATTGCTAATTTTCTTAAAAGGCAATAAAACTAAAAAAAAATATATCGCGTTGACTGTCCAGTACATCGCTTTTTGGGTTTTTTATCAAAACTATCACGAATTTTCACATGAAATTTGGCGGGGATGTTAAGAAACGTATAAAAGCATTTACATTATTTATCACTCTTTTCACTTTCTAAGTAATAGTAAAAATGACTGTAATGGTGAAGAGAAAGGTACTACTCGATGTTCGAAAAGTAAATACAATAAAATGAAGGGATGTTCAATAATCTATCTCTTATTTTCTCGCGCGATTTTTATACCCGAGCGCACTTGTGCACAAGGGTATTATAACTTTGTTCACATAACGGTTGTTTGTAACAGGCAAAACGAATCGAGATAGATAACACACACACACAAATAATGGTGGCATACAAATACAAGGACATTAGCCGTGTAATGCTCGGTCGGTCCGTACGTCCTGCTTTCATGTTTGTCCGTCCAATCTGGCTGCTAAATGCCGGTTGTTGTGCAGCTGTGCGCGGCTGAAGGTGCATTTTGATAAATGCATGTACATACATATGTTATGTGTGTGTGTGTGACTTTGTGTGAGCGAGTGAGTGTCGCTTGGCGCGTTGGCGGCCGTGCCAAGTTTGCCTGCCACTGACAGTGCTCGTTGTTGTGCAATGACTTTCGCTCCAAAACCGACGGAAATGATAAATAGGACAGACTTGGCAAACGAACGAGCAGCCAGCCAACCGATCGACCGACCGACCGACCAACCGACCGGCCTAGTGAAAGAATAAGCAACAGCTGTTGTTGCAGCAATTTGGCGTTGCTGTTGCCGTTGTTGTGGTTGTTGTTGTTATTGTTATTGTAAGCGCAGTTGCTGACTTTCCAATTGCTGTCGTTGCCGCTGCCGCTGCCCCTGCCCCTGCTGCTGTCATTGCTGTTGTTGTTGCTTGTTGTTCTTTATCAAAGTGGGTCATTTGGCTGCGCTGCACAAAACTTTGCCACCAAGCCAGACACACACATACACACACACACACACACATTGAAAATATATAGCTTGCGTGTATGTGTGCGTGCAAATAAATGTGGCATTGTGCCACAACGACATCACTGCCGCCAATTGCTATACACCCACAAAACGCCCACAATTGGAGCAGGGCTGGAGCTGGAACTATGGAGCTGGAACTGTGGAGCTGCACTTGAGCATGGCGAATGAGTTGTTTTCGACTATCGATTGGCATTGTGTTTGTGATTACAGTGCGCCTGCCAACAACGAAAACGCCAGCACCACATTGTATATCCAACCGCCACTTTGACTCCGACTACACCGAACGTCGTCTACTGGGGCGAATACTAAAAACACAGGACGTTCTTGAAATGACTTTAACCGACTCGGATTTATTTTTATTCCGACGCTTCGAAGCAGCATCCATTTTCAGGCGTTTGTTTTCAACATTGTTTATTATGGCTTTCATTGACGATGTTGATGTTGTTGTTGTAGGCAATTTTGCTTTTACTTTTCACATCCTTACTCCTCGCTCGTTGCCTACGTCATCACTCATGGCAACGTCTGTCTCATTTGTGTTGATATTTATTGTGTGAAATTCAATCCAACTTTACCACGTTTCACTTCACTTGCATTTGTTTGGCTTACAGTAGTAAGCTGCCACTGAAGCTGGCGCTGCCGCTGTAGTTGGTGCTGCCGCTGTAGTTGGTGTTACAGCTGCTATTGTTGTTGTTTATATTTGTGCTGGTTAAATACTGGTTAAAGTATCTTCATGCAATCCATCAAAGCTCTGCTTCCCCACCGCCCACCCGCAACTACCTGCCAACTTTAGAAGTACTTTTATTGTTGTAGTGAAGTGCTTCTAACTAAAATCAAACCATTATTTCAGGGTTTTTAAGGATTACGCATATTTGGCCAAATCGAGCTCTTCAATTTTACAACCAAATTTTGTTGTATAGGCAACGCTTGGAAATTTTACTAGCCCAAAAAATTCGCCTAACTTATAGGTATACCAATAACAATTAACACACGAGCAGCAAGTTAAATTTCGAGCCCAATAACAACAGATACAGTGGGAAGCAGAAATGAGTACATGACAATTTTTTTTTATTTTTTCATAAAACTATGGTTCATGCTTTATCCAAAACCATAAAAATCAAACTTTTAAACATTATACAGAGCTTAGAAAAATTTTAAAAATTTTGAATTTTTAGTCTGGTTTTCTATAATTTTTTTGAGTATGCAGTTTTAGCCCAATAATTTTAGTTAAATAAAATCCCATTGATTTTTAATTTTTTTTTATTGACGCGCAAAATTTTTTCATATAACAAGTCCAATTTATAAAAACTGACGTTGATTTTTTTAAACTTAATTTGTAAAATTTTTATGAAAATCTGTTCAATTATTCTAAGCTCTGTATAAAGTTTGAAAGTTTCATTTATATGGTTTCGTTTACGGCATGAACCATATTTTTGTAGAAAAAAAGTTTTGCTTTTAAAACCTTGCACATATTTAACAAAGAACACCATGCACTCCACTCTGCTCCCCACTGTATATGCAACAGCCACTGAAAGCAATAGCGCCTCGTGCAATTGCTGCATTCTTTACCCGAAAATTGCTAAATACTCATACAAATGGCAGGCAGTGCGTATGGTCTAGCTGGCAACAGGCGCGCTACTGTGTGCAATGTCTATTCAGCTGCGTGTAAATAAATGAAAGAGAACTTAATTTGTTTTGCATTTGCCGTGCCAACTACTTTTTTCAATTTTTGCTATTTTCGTTTAATTCATTTTATCTTTCCNAAAAACAGACTAACTACAAGCGTGCAAGCAGCAACAACAATGCCCAATAGTTTGGCGAATGCATTGTTTTGGGTGAAATTTAATTTCGAACATTTTCTTAAGTTTTTCATTCTACCCACTTTGTTTATTTTTTGTCTTGCATGTCTACTCTTTGCAACGCATCCTTTCGTTGTTTAAACTACTATATACTTTCCCACTTTTGTTAGTAGCTTCAAAATTAATTGAATTACTTGGACCACATCAACTGCAGCTGTCCGAAATGGAGTGACTATGAATAGATATGATAGGGATGTCCGGTTTTTCTTTGTAATGTTTACGGTAGTGCATTTAAAATAGAATCAAGTTAACCTGAAAAATAACACAGATGTACAAAAAAAAGTTTCTGCATATTGAACCAAACCTTTATATTCGACGCAATGAAATGGGATAATTTATAATAGATCGAGAACCAAATGAGGAAAAAAAATATTTTTCATTTATTTCAGCCTCCGCTGTTGAGGAAGTTCAAAAACTCCATTACATCATATGGTGAACCATTATATTTGGTAAATTACTGGTGAGCTTAAGCTGCGACTCGATTTTCGGTACAAATTTTTGAGCTTGAGCTCACTCCATCAGTACAATAATTGAGTCTGAGCTTAAGCTCACTTTTTATGCATGAGAGCCAATGGCTCAATGTGGTTAAAATAGTACTACTTTAGAGCCAAGTTACCACTTCGGAGACGTTTCGAGATTTGACCGCAAGATTGTAAGGCCTGCAGCTAAACCTGCAGAAATGCTTGCTGTTATTTGTTAGCTTCCGGCAGGTTCAGGTTCGGATGGCGTCGGAGGCAACATGTAATATCAATTATTTTTTTTTTGTTTTTCGTTTTTCTTATTTACGAAACATTATCTGTGAAGTGAAGAATTAAGTCAAACGACGAAGAAACTTGTTATTTGCTAACTTCCAGATGGTTTTGGGCTCAAATTCTATCAGAGGCAACTTGTTGAAATTATAATACCAATTTTTGTTTTGTGTCTCCGAACAATAAAAAAACATTTGTGTAGTGCAGAACATTAGCGTATTCAAACGATAAAATCTGCAAACAAAAATTTGTTTAATTTAAACAGAAGGGTGGTTAGTATAAACAAATTATTGTTGAAAATATCAAATATAGCATTGCTAATATAAAACAAAAAGCATTTTGATGCCTTTTCAAATTTGATTTTGGTATTGTTTATAAATTTTTGGTTAATTTTTTTCTGGTTGATTTTTTTCTCAGTGTACATACATACATTGCTCTGAATGCATTCCCATTTGCGTCATTCTTCCTTAAAAGTCCATTCCGATATCTTTACTAAACAATT
>NW_016186543.1:0-4605 GCF_001687245.7 Rhagoletis zephyria | reverse complement strand
ATATTCCGATCCGGCAGGTTTTGCTTCTCTTCAACCAGGCGTCATATGCTATTTAAGGCCCGATTACTAAAAATAACCGAGGTAGATGATCTTGTATATTGATCTTATATCAGCTGAGATAAAATTCTCTCAAATAACCTTCTATGGCTAGCTTATCGACAGTCATATGACCAAGAATGTTGGTGCAAATGGCCGCCAAGTCAATTGCATTTGTCTCAACCAGGAATACCTACACTGCAATAATATGACAGCCTATCTTCTTCTTCTTGTTTGGCGCTGTAACCGTCTAAGTGATTTTGGCCGAGTTCAACAAAGCACGCCAGTCGTTTCACTCTAAAACCCCCTGCAGGGCTATTTATGCACTCTACGCCGTAGTCCGCTCTCGTCAGGCTGGTAGTTGGGACCATATTCAGATCATGTGAGTTCTGCTATTCTGCTATTTTATAACTGATGCCGTGCGCCACTTGAATACCGATTACTAGGCATAATGAATGTAGATTACGGCTCGCTTGAGTACACAAAATTACTTTTTCGGTTTACCTCATCGGAAGCCTATACATACATATGTATTCTGATTAGATATACCGAGAATTTAGTACAAAGGGTAGTGAAGAGAGTTTCATTGGAGCTTTCCTTAAATTTTTTTGATTAGCTTGTAAGAGGCGCCAGAGTCAAAATATCAGAGCAACTATCTGAGAAGAAGACGACGCGCCCCGACGCGGTAGCTCTGAAAGTGGCGTTAGTTGCTCTGAACCAATCGGTGACAGCTTTGCATGCAATTCTGTCTGGAAATACTCACTAGATATTGTAGATAAAAAATTTTTTTTCCTCTATGTCGAGGAATGAGTTTAGTCAACTAAATGTATTTCTTTTAACCCAAGATTTGGCAACTATAACCAGATTTAGATGTTTCAGTGATGGTACCTGGAAGACGTCCCTACAAGAATTGTGTGATGGAAACTAACACATTCTCATTTATCTTACTAACACATTTGCTTATTTTGCGTTGGTTAAAAAGAGACCATTAAATAACCCCATAAGTTGGAGGAAGACGGAAGATCACATATACACAAATGTTTACATCAGATTTTTCACACTTACCTTTAGAATTTGATAGAAACTTGTAGGTAGCCAGTGACAGAAATCTCTATCAGTCTTGCCACTCAAATGATTTGTCAAATGATGGTCACTGTTCTTGCAGGGGTCCCTTATATATGCGAGAGTGACCCCGAAGGGCCTGTGGAATAAGGTTTCTGGCTGTATGTATTCAATATTTTATCTGATAGTTCTGGGTAAAAGAGTGAAAACTTTTATTCAGTTCTTTTCATAATATCGCGATTTACCACTGCTGTGAGCATCTATACATATAATAAAATTGTAACAGCCGATCTCTGTATATTATAGATATTAAAGAAAAAGTAATAGGGGTTGTGGTTGAAGGGGTTTTATACGAGCATCACTCCTAAACTAATGCATGGAATTAAATGCACTTTTCACCGATGTGTTGCTAGAGGTCTAACCTAAAATATAGAAAGAAAGATAATCAGAGAGTTACCACCTGATTGAAAATTGCAGTTTAAGTAAATTGATAACATAAGGTAAATATTGCAATATGGCTACAAAAAGAATTGCAAACAGGCGAATTTTTTTTGGAGGTTGCCACCTGTTTTAGTTCAGTTTAATTGAAAAGATAAATTTAGTAGTGCATATGGGTATCACTAAAGAGATTTAGGAAAGTTTACTGTCGAAAATATTTTTGAGTCGCGTTGCCACCTATTTGAAACATTTTATTAAATTAAATTGATAAAATAAATGACAGCACAAATATGCTTTTAAGGCGCAATGAAGCCCGCCGGGTATTCGCTAGTCTTCTGGTAAGCGGCTTGCTATTTCTATTCTGTTTTTGCTTAGAAAAAACTCACAATTTACTGGTATATTCTTATCTCATACAACTAAATAAACTCATTAACTGCGCAAACTTTTGTAAATTTT
The DNA here is from genome assembly GCF_001687245.7 of Rhagoletis zephyria. Lineage (NCBI taxonomy): Eukaryota > Metazoa > Arthropoda > Insecta > Diptera > Tephritidae > Rhagoletis > Rhagoletis zephyria. Next base: position 2,613 of record NW_016186543.1, on the reverse strand, counting down.
GCGCATTCTCGCCGGCAGTCTTTCATGCATATCTCCATAGAAACCTAACACGACTCTCAACCATTATGATAGCAGAATATTTTTTTTTTGTCTCAAAGTACATTAGCGAAATATTAACAACACCATCGCGGCGTTTCTGTCATGCAATGTGATAAGAATGCGGCAACGGCGCCGGACACTTGACAAGCTCTGCATACACACGCCAGCTGCACAGCTAACTCGTATCACGCCAATCTTCAACGGACTGGCATTGTCCAGCGTGGCATAACGAACTTAATTTACTTGTATTTCAAGTGCCGTGAGCAGTAAGCAAGACAGGCAGGCTATGAAGGTGCCTTGTCTTTTACACATACTTGCTCTTCATAGCGCTTGCAACACTTTTGTGGCATATCATCAGCGTTGCATGCAATTACAACAAGCGCATCTCACTGCTGCTACTTTTTGCATCTTTTCACTCTTGATACGCTAGAAAGATTTGCATAGTGCAGTTGCAGGAACTTTACACCGTCATACGTAGACTTTTTTTAGTTTGAAATGTATGTATATGTATGCATGCGTCTATGTTTGTACATATGTTGCATTATTCTAAGTAAAAAGTTAGTTTGTAAAGTGAAAGTTAACCCCTTTTGGTATAGAAAACTTCATAAGAGTTTCATTGCAGGAGTCAAGCAGCAGCAGATGTAGATTGTTGCTGACAAACACTGCAGTTTCTTTTTCGTATGAAGCGCCCCCAAGCGTTAAGGCAAACGTCCGTTTTCGTGCTGTCGTTAATTGCTGTAGTTCGCAGGAAAAAGTCATTAAGTAGAATTTATGTATGCATGAAGGAAGTGCATATTTTGCAATGATAGAACAAATAAGGAGTGAGCAGAAACTTTTTTATTTCTATGCATTGTCAGGACGGACGAATGCGCTGTGGAGGATTTAATCTGCAACATTGACTTATGCACGTTAGTTAAGTGGCACCCGGAAAGTTTTACACTTTGCCTCTTCTCCGTTGTGGTACTCCCGTAATAAAGTTTCGAATACCAGCCGATTTGCTTAGCTTGGCCTCATAAAATCAAAAAATCGCGAAAGAAGGAAGAGCTGAGTTCCGTTCTGCCTATCATGCTTTAAAAGATTATGGTAGCATGGTGGATGTGAATCAAAGTTATGCGAAGTAAGAGTGCGAGTAAAGCATTTTACCACCCTAGTGCACGGTGAAGAATCGCATTCTTATATAGAAGACCTTGTTTTCACCAAATGGTTTGTATGGTTGTAGGCATGTAGGTTGACATATTTACCTTGTCCCTATTCTCCATGATTTCGTGAAACTCTTTTCACGTGAATGGCCTACAGTGTGACAGATTTACGATTATATTGAATACCGGTCAGAGTGCTAGTAAGAGTAGAGTTTCTACGTCATGGGACTCCGTCAAACTCTTCCCTGCCTTTTCCTTTAACTACTCCACGGTAACGAAAAGGTTTATTTTCTTATATGACCGATGTCGCACCATCAAGGAACCAAGAAACCTAAAACACTACTTGGCTGTAAAATAAATATTGGCCTTCATATATATTTCAATAATTCTTATTCGTCTTTTCTTTTTATTTTCCACTTAAAACTCGTTGCAGAAATCATATTAACGGAGAGTTCATAAAGAACGAAGTTCGAATCAAACGTGGATAGATTAACTGAGAATTTTCTCTAAATACCACTCTTCTAACAACCATTCCTTAGATGAATGTTTGGTGGATAAGCAAGCGCAGGTTTCGTCAGAATGAAGTCGAAGCTCCCAAAAGCTTTTAAGTAACTCGATGGCTCAAAAACTGGGTTAAAAAGAACTCAGTTCAAGTCAAATTAACTGTTAAGCAGGCTGAGATTGTTTGCGTGTTTGGAGCTGAAGAAATTCGTGAACTTTGTTAGCCGACAATTCACGCTCTATACTTCGACAAATAAGGCCAAATGACGAATGACCGGAAGGCTGCACAACGAGCCTTTTACTTCCACCAGCAATGAAGCTCACGTGGCTGTCGGGAAGCCAAACGCCTCCTCATCATTGTTAACGTGTGAAAATCTGAGCTAGTAGTCCGTCTACTGAAAGAGGGTAGTCAAAGGCTGAAGGCATACGAAGCCCTTTATTATTCCACGATACGAGAGAGTGTTGTGTCATTCCCTCCTTTGCAGGCCCTAAAACGGTGGACGGAAAATTATCTAATCGGTCGACAGTCGTCAGCTTATTTTCGAGATAAAACTTTCGACGCCAAGAATAATTAAACAGAGAATTCCAAAAGATGGTACACTCTTTGCACTAAGGTTTAACTGATACATTTCGAAGCTCCCTCAGCCAACAGATGGAGTTTCACTGATCATCTACGCTGACGACTGATTGATATTGGCAGCCGCCGGTGGCACCTTTTACACCACCTAAGCGTAGGATATCAAGCTGCTTTTGGGCTTACCCTGAACATTTTAAGATTTACTTTTGACAGATTGCTNTGGAGTTTCACTGATCATCTACGCTGACGACTGATTGATATTGGCAGCCGCCGGTGGCACCTTTTACACCACCTAAGCGTAGGATATCAAGCTGCTTTTGGGCTTACCCTGAACATTTTAAGATTTACTTTTGACAG